>NC_056536.1:32372455-32519955 GCF_910596095.1 Thunnus maccoyii
GCAATTTTCACTATTTTCTGACATTTTATGGACAAAATGATCATTGTTTCGGTTAATTGAAGATGTTTAGGATGAAAATGAGCGTCTCTTCAGACAACTGTACGAATTTCAAGGCTGTGTGTGTGTGTGTGTGTGTGTGTGTGTGTGTGTGTGTGTGTGTGTGTGTGTGTGTGTGTGTCTGTGTGTCTGTGTGTCTTACAGGCCAGCTGTCCTGTGTTGGCGTCCCGAGCACTCTGAGGACGCAGCAGAGCTGTTCAATGTCATTCTCTCCAGGAAACAGAGGAGACGAGTTCAACAGCTCCCCGAAAATACAACCAACAGCCCTGAAACACACACACACACACACACACACACACACACACACACACACACACACACAAACACACACACAGTCATATCAGTGCTTCAGTCAGTAAAGCTGTGACTTCAGACTGTTGCTGCCCTCTGCTGCTCATCTCTCAACACTGAAAAGATGTTTTTAACTCCACCTCACATCTTACCTCATATTATAACGATGACACCAAACCCTAAAACTATGTTTATTATCTGTGAAAACAATGCAAATGTGTCACAGTTCGCTCCATAATTGTTGCTGTTGTGTCGACTGTGTGAAGAGTTTTGAAGTCATAGACTCAGTATTGATCTCTGCAGGTAACCAATCACAAAAAAGTGTAATAATTAAGCAATTTAGGTCAGATTTCTGAGTCTTAGTTAGACTTATTGACAACATAAAGACTGTCGTTTTGTTTGTTAATATACAGTAAAGCCCCAGATTTCAAACCTAAACTCTTCAGTAGCAGCAGTATGAGCAGGATCATTATAAAGATGAGTAGTAACAGTAGTTTTCTCACCACAGGTCGACTCCCTCGTCGTACTTTCTGGCTCCGTACAGCAGCTCCGGAGCTCTGTACCACCTGAACACACACACACACAGGAAACACTGCGGAGCTCAAAAACCGATGTGGACGGCAGATCCACACATGGTTCTGTTTAAAGACAATACCGGGTGTCTGCATACATGCACATGTACACACGTTTGTTGGCATTTAACTAGAACAAACAAAAGAGCCCACATCACTGCAGCGCTGTAGTCTTTGCACTGGCTTCCAGTTAGTTTCCAGATCAATTTAAAGATTCTTGTTCTTGTATATAAATGTGTTCATAGACTCGTCCCGGACTACTTGGGTGATATGATGCATAGATCTGTCCCTGGCGACCTGCTCTGCTCTGTTTGTGGGCAAATTTCATTCATAAAAATGTTCCCAAAGAGTGAAAATAAGAATTTGAGGTTGCTGCTGTCAGAAACCAGCAGACACGTTTATCATCATCAGTAGTCGTGTTAAAGGAGCTGAAAAAAATTGAAAATATGAATCCATCAGAGCAGCGCCGCACTGTGACGGGATTAAAGAGGGAACGCTTTGACATGAAGTTAGAGGCTAAAAAAACGTCTCTCTAAAGCAAAGCGCTCCGTGACTCATATGACAGGAGGTCATGTGACCGTGACAGAGATATTAGAGGAGAGAATATTACAGCCTACAGCAGGTGATGTTACACTGTCAGCTGTAACACAACATGCTGCTGGACAGAGAGACACCTGTTTACTACTGATATAAACATCAGCACATCAGGAAACTGTTTCACATTTACACTCTAGATTCAGATAAAGACATCATGATTTCAGGTCAGATGAGTATTTTTCCTCGTGTGAAGAAAGTCAGACTGTGTGTTCATCTTTCGACAGCTCTGAACTCGTCAACGTCGTTCAGTCTTCAGAGAAATTTCTAAGAAAACTGGTGAACGTGACAAATTCTCTGAAATCACTCGTACGTGCCACTTTAGAATGAATGAATATTGTGTTGCAGCATAAATTCATTCAGATTAAACTTTTTTGCTGGATGTTTTTTCTGCTGCGGCCCTCTGCAGCTGCAGCTCCGCTGTCTCATTGAAGTGAATGAGTCAGCTGCTGTCTGTACCTGGTGGCCACCTGGTGGCTGTACAGTCTGTCTCCCCGCTCACTGAACAGTCTGGCCAGACCGAAGTCAGCGATCTTCAGATGACCTGACGAGCTGATGAGGAGGTTCGCTGGCTTTAGGTCCTACACACACACACACACACACACACACACACACACACACACACACGCACACACACACACACACACACACACACACACACACACACACACACACATCAGGGCTTTTATTATTCCGAAGGACCACAGGAACAGAAACTCCGCTCAGAGAGGAAATGACGTTCTCACCCGGTGCATGATGTTGTTGTGATGCAGGAAGGCCACGCCCTTCAGCAGCATCATCATGTAACCTTTGACCTGAGCCGGGGTCAGAGGTCGCTGAGAGTTCCTGATGACCTCAGAGAGGTCGGACAGCATGAAGTCAAAAACCAACACGAAGCCCGTGCCGTGAGGGAAGACGTCCTTCAGCTTTACCACCTGAGGAGGAGGAGGAGGAGGAGGAGGAATGAGTGTGACATTGACCTCTGACCTCTGACCTCAACATGGCGTCCTCTGGTACTCACGTGCTGGTTGTCCTCGATCTCCTGCAGGGCCTTGATCTCCCTCAGTGCCTGGTTGGGGATCCCGTCCTCCAGCCTCCTCAGAGCTACTTTCTTCAGCGCCACCGTCTCTCCAGTCTGATCAACATCCAATACATCATGATCAATACATCAGTCATTGATACATCAATGCTGAGTCGTTTGCACAGGTTTTAAAACATGTAAGGGTAGAAAATATATGGCTTTTCAGCTGAAAAACAAAAGTAATCTTTGGTTATGTTTGGGCTTTTTGGGCAGCAGATTTACCTCAATGTGTTTGGCCTTGAAGACGATGCCGTGGGCTCCTTCTCCAACCCGACCCAGGATACTGTACTGCTCCATGTCTTCACCAACACTGCTTCACCCTGGATCACTGCTGGCTGTTTAACCAGTCAAATGTCCCAGTGCTGAGGGTTTGGTAAGATTTTTTAATTTCATTTCAACACTCATTTGATATGGTATTTAATTCAGTTAAAGTTCTTTAAAGGCTGTTTGTGTTCAGACAGCAAACACACTCTCACTCTGTTTCCTGCAAGAGGATCTTTGAGCAAACTGAGCAGAAACTGGTTTAATTCCTCTGTAACTGAATTTAATTCTCTTGTAGTCAGAAGGAGAAAATATAAATATAAAGTTGACTGCAATACTTAGCAGAAATGTTCTACTTTATTCCTTATTCAGTTATGTTATTTTCTGACAAATCAGACCTAAAAATTAACTTATTCTTCAGATGTTCTGCAGGAGAAGTTCTGTAAAACTCTGTGATTTGACTCCTGACAAGAAAACACCGACATTAAAAATGCTAGTGGTCTGTTTGTTTAGAAAAATAGTCAGCAGCGATTGAAAAGTATTTTTAATGTGTAGATAATATTTCATGAAATATGAAAACACCAGTATAGTCATTTGTTGTCATTTGTCAATGACTCGGAGAAGCAGATTAACTGGAGCGTACCACGAACTCTGTTCATAAATCTGGCAATTAATTTATGTTCCGCTTATCAGCTCAATAATATAGACATTTATTAATCGTTACTTCGAACCCTTTAAAACTATTAAAGTGTTCTTTAATTCGGCATGTAAGACATCGACAAATAACCAACATCTTATGAAGAATAATCGACTTTTAGGGGAAACACCATCAGCTCCAAAGTTGAGCTTGCTAACTGTTGGCTAACGTTGCCTTGGTAACATGCTAGCTAAGCTAACTCTGCTAGCACGTCAAATTCAACGACAATCTGATCTAAACAGCGGCAGGTGACGCTCGCGACACATGTGTCCGACACAAACTAGAGAGCCATAAACATAAGTATTTTATTTAAAAAAATACATACTTGTTCCCATGAAGAACAGTTTAAAATAAGCGTTTGATGTCAACCACAGAGTTTCCAGCGGTCAGCCATGTTTGTTTACAGTGACGTCACGACATTAACAGCTACAGAACCAGAGCAGCTAGAAAATCCCCAAAATAAAATAATAAGGCAGGTAGAAAATCCCCAAAATAAAATAATAAGGCAGGTAGAAAATCCCCAAAATAAAAAAATAAGGCAGGTAGAAAATCCCCAAAATAAAATAATAAGGCAGGTAGAAAATCCCCAAAATAAAATAATAAGGCATGTAGAAAATCCCCAAAATAAAATAATAAGGCAGGTAGAAAATCCCCAAAATAAAAAAAATAAGGCAGGTAGAAAATCCCCCAAATAAAATAATAAGGCAGGCTGAAAATCCCCAAAATAAAATAATAAGGCAGGTAGAAAATCGCCCTAAAATAATAAAAAACAAAGCAGATAGAAAACCTAAAATAAATAGAGAAATAAATAAATACAGCAAGTAGAAAACACGGATTAAACAACACCTCATATTTTTTGGGACTGTACCTTTAATCAGACTTTTTATTATGACCTTAATCTTTTTTTAAACCTAAAATTAGATGCTCAACTCAAACTCAAAATTAAATTTATTTAATTTGTAGTTTTGTTTTGTTTTTTTTTGCTGATGGAATGCCTGTTGAGATAATATATGTTATTAATATTATTTCTTTATTAGCTAAATTCCACATACACGCCAGCAAATTTGCAAAATATAAACCCAACCTTACTGTCTTCATGTCCTACTTAAAATCCCACCTGGAGACACTAAAATACTGCATAAACTCTAAAGCTGTGAAACTAGAGTCTTATCCAATCCTACCTGAAGCCAAAGAAGTGACCTTTAAAAATTTAAATGACATCTATCCACCCAATCACTTCTTGCATAAAAGATTTAATTAGAACAACAACTTGTGGATTATGTGAGAGGGATATTGAGACTGTAAAGCATATTTTCTTCCAGTATGAATCTGTGCAGGAATTCTGGCTTTCATTTCAGAGCTGGCTTCTGTCTAAGAATATATTAGTGAAACCTCTAATGTGATCTGATTAAAGCTTGAGTACTTATGGAAGAGAAAACTCTGGATTCTCTAGTAAGCAACATTGATTGTTGTGTATATTCATAGATGTAAATGTTTCAATAGTAAAAGATGGGTTCATAATTTTTCAGTTGTGTCTTAAAACAACAGTCAGGAGCTCAAATGAATTAAAGCTGTTTTTCTTGCTGTAATCATTCCTCCTGTTCATACTGACCATTAGAAGATCCCTTCATAATGACCTTATAATGGAAGTGATGGAGGACAAAATCCACAGTCCTCCTTCTGTGCAAAAAATGTATTTAAAAGTTTATCTGAAGCTAATATGAGCGTCCAAATGAGTCAAATCAAGTAGATATCTTTCAACGTTACAGTCTTTTTAGTGCCAAAGTCCCTCTTTTTGTTACTATACTTCCACCACAAAGAGGGAATTTGATGCTAAAAAGACTGTAAATGTGTCAGATATCCACTTGATATGACTAACTCAGACTGCTGAAGCTGAATATAAGCGTCACAGAGACTTTTAAATGACTGTGTGGACACACTGTGGATTTTATCCTCCATCACTTCCATTGAAAACACATTTGAAGAATCTTTTAATATCCAGTATAAACAGGAGGAATGATTACAGCGAGGAAAACCTCTTTCACTGCTCATATAGACACCTGACTGTTGGTTTAACACACACTGGAAAAAAATGTGAACCTGTCATTTAGTATATATTCTATTCACTCTCGTTCTGTGGCTTCAGCACCTGCTGCTTTTATTTTTTCTTTCCTAGGATGGCGAAGTCTTGTCCCGCCCTACTCTGCCTCTGATTGGTTTACCCTGATATTATCACCCTAATCAACCTCGCTGCCAAAGGTATGTTTCAACAGAGAATTTATAAATAATGCACTAAAAAAAGAGCAACATATCAGTAATATTCTAAAAAAAAAAAAAAAAAAAAGTCTTCAGGTGACAAGTGGTGGAAATCTGAGAAATATTAGTATTAGTTATTTATTTATTTTTGTTTTCATCCGGTTCCTTTTTATTTATTTATGACTATTTTGTTTATTGTTTTAACTTATAAACAAAACTCTTTGTTTTGTAGAGAGTAGATCAAATATGCTCTATAACATATAACATATACAATATAACATATACACATATATTCCTGAACCGTCTCTGACCTCTGAATCTAACCAATGAAAACAACGAAGGTATCGAGTATCAGCCAATCAGAGGCAGAGTAGGGCGGGTCATGACTTCGCCATCCTAGGAAAGAAAAACTGGGCTCACGGTGTGCTGCAGAGAGGTGTTTACATGAGGCTGCAGCATGCTAACTGAACAGTTTGTGGATCGATAATGACGCAGAGACGTTAAACATAAGAGCAGTCAGACTTTCAGCAGGTTACAGCGGCAGCACTTTATCTTCCTCTCGGACGAAAAGTTTGGTTTTAAAGGGAAAATAGGCGAATGGCGATGGCTCCTCCTGCTAATGCTAATGCTAATGCTAACGCTAATGCTAACGATAATGCTAATGCGGATCAGAAGGTTCAGCAGTATGAAAACTTCATCAATGAAGTCCTGAAGAGAGATTTACAGTAAGACACACAAACTGACGCACTGCAGTGGCTTTAATATGTTATAAAAGTTTAATTTGGTGTCATAGAAAACATGTAGTCATGGTTTATACAGTTTGTATGTGGAGCAGTAACTCAATTACAGGTTAAAGGTAACGTTACTTGTACTTTACTCGAGTATTTACATCTTTATATAATCAACAAAATACACTGGAGA
This sequence comes from Thunnus maccoyii, assembly GCF_910596095.1. Taxonomy (NCBI): domain Eukaryota; kingdom Metazoa; phylum Chordata; class Actinopteri; order Scombriformes; family Scombridae; genus Thunnus; species Thunnus maccoyii. The sequence continues at coordinate 32,379,186 of NC_056536.1, forward strand.
CAGTTTTCAGAATAGCAAGCAGTTAACGACTATTTTCGTCATCAATTAATCTGTCTAAAGTGACACCTGACACATTCAGATTAGAGCTTCAACTAATGATTATATTAATTATCTATTAACCTGTCGATTATTTTCTTGATTAATCGATTAAGTTGTTTGGTCTATAAAATGGTGAAAAGTGTATATAAATGTTTCCCAAAGCCCAACATGACCATAAACATGATCCATAAATCACATATCCAATTACTGCAGAAATGCAGAAAATAAGACAAGACATTTGAGGACGTCATCTTGGTTTTAGGAAACACTGATCCACATTTTTCACCTTTTTCTGACATTTTCAACCAAGCAACTAATCAGTTTATCGTAACATTAATCAACAATGAAAATAAAGGTTAGTTGCAGCTCTAGAAGTGACACTTTAAAGCTCACGAAACGTGTGTGTTTGTGTGTTTTTCAGGAAAGTGTTTGAGCAGAGAGATGCTGTTTATGAGAAAATCTCTCAGTACCTGCAGCTGAAGAACACCATCCAGAGTCTGCAGGTACACACACACACACACACACACACACACTCACACTCACACTCATAAAAATATTAAAAAATAACATAAATAAATTAGAATCTGTTACAGAGTCTGAGTTTTTTGTCAAAGAGAAGAGCAGGAGGTTATAGGTTTTTTGGGTCTTTGTTGCTTTTTTAAACATGAGGAACATGTTCAGTATGAAGGTGAAGGAGTGATGTCACTGTGATGTCACTGTGATGTCACCGCGTGTGTCGTTGCAGGAGGCGGGATCTCAGCAGCTGAAGACAGACGTGGATCTCGGCTGTAACTTCTTCGTCCAGGCTGAAGTGTGAGCTGCTGACACTCGAACACAACTAATCAATCACAATCATTATTACTGATCACAGTGAAGTACAAACTTATCAATACAGGAACAGACTCGACTCGTCTTTAGATAAAGTCCCATTAAAAATCCTTCAGGGTTCGTTAAACTCACACACATTTACATTTCTTAATTAAATCGCTTATTAATGACTGATAGAAGAGAGACAGGATGTAACGGCTCCACGTTGGTTAATTAACATGTAAACACAGAGGAACCAACGAGGAGCATCATCACAATAACCACAAAATTCAACTCTCATTATTCAAAATGTTGATTTAGTATCAAAAAAGCTAAAAAGAAACAACTTTTATCAAGCACATGTATGGATAAATAAAAGTATTTTCTGAAAATCAAGTTGTTTTTTCATTAAACAATTTCTGATTTGAAAACAGACGTGAACTGAACACAAGTTTAGGAGCACAGAGCTACGACCAGGGCGGGAGGATAAACGCAAACTAAGCTAGCTCAGAACAGCCTCATACCGCAGTTTCTATTGTAGCTTCTAGGAGCGCTTGTTTTGTTTTCTGTTTGAACTCTGTATGAGACACGGAGACAACTGTTACCACCCGCTCTCCTGCTACGCCGGTGTTTAAAACAAACAAACCCTCCGTGCTGAAGCTAGCAGGCTGACTGGAGCTGCTTTCATGAAACAGATGAATGAATCATATGTGACATTAACATGCGCAGCATTAAATAATAATCTGTCAGACAAAAGACAACAAAGCAAGAAGCTGGAAAAGCTCTTCAGCAAAGCTGATGTAGAGATATGAAGACATTGAAAGCAGGAGGTCTGACTGTCAGCTGTATGTAGATGAATTACTGCTCTGTAAATATTTTAAAAGCACAATCTGTTCTCTAAATGTGAGCCAAACATCCCAACAAAGCACAGGATTAAAGCTTCTATAAAAGCACTTACAGATGTTTAATCCAGATACTAACACAACAACTCTGTTAACATGATGTTTTCTTCAGCTTTGAAAAGGTCGTTGACCTCAGTAACCGTTGTAAACACACAACGGTTTCAGTTATTAGGAAACAAAATGCTGATTCATCTATTAGTCAAACTGTTTATTCCCCACAAATCAGTTTTGTTATTTTGTTATATTCCAAACATCGATCTATAATTAGAACCATGTAGACGCTGTGAAACATGATATTATGAAGATGGACACTGATTGGTTGATTTTATTTACCTCTACAGCTCTGATCATAACCTGCTGCATCATTTAAATAAACAGTTGCAGCCTCCTGATGATGATATTTGTCTCCTTGTCTCCTTCAGCGAGGACGCGTCCAGGATCTTCGTGGCGGTGGGTTACGGTTTCTTCGTGGAGATGAACCACGACGAAGCTCTGTGCTTCATCGACAAGAAGACGAGTCAGCTCACAGCGTCAGTCTGAAATCCCAGAATTCAACAGGATATAAAACAACACAGAGCAGCTTAATGTTAAATGTTTTTATATCTGCAGTAACTGTTTCCCTCCAGCAGAGAGCAGCACAACAAACAACACCGACTGCAGCTCCTCTTCATCGTTTTTACACACATCAACACTAAATCCAGCCGCAGCATTTCAGATCTTCACCAGAGTTTAAAATAAAGTTTTGATAGTTTGTACAAAGTGTATCTTTATAGACGAGAGTATTATAAAGCACAACAAATGACAAAAAAACCCCAAAATATTCAATTAACTGTCATGTAACAAAAGCAGCAAATTACTACATTTGAGAACTAGAAGAAATCAAATGTTCAAAAGATCAATTGATTATCAAAATAGTAATTTTCTTTCGATCATCTAATCAATTAATGTGCCGATCGTTGCAGCTCTAGTAAAGAAACAGATGAAGTCAGATTGAGATGAAAAACATTTCTCAAGACAGTTTCTTCTTTTCCTTCTCTGTTAGCTCGATGCTAGCCATGTCTGTTATTATGAATGGCAGATGCTAACCATGCTAACATCCTGTCTCTCTGTGTGTGTTTCAGCTTCACAGATCAGCTGACCAAAGACTCGGCCAAGATTAAAGCCAACATCCGGATGGTGCTGGAGGTCAGTCTGATGTTTACATCATCGACTACGTTATTGATTATTAATAATAAATTATTCTGTCTTTAAAATGTCATTTTATGATTATTATGACAAACATTGATCAGCAGTAGTGTTTTAAATGTAATCAGATATCACTCCCAGGATTTGATTTTAAACAGAATCAAAAATATGATTTATTTTCATCATTTTTAACAGCCTGCTTGAAAAAGTTCTACAATTTATTTACATGACAAATATTTTAAATTAAATTACAGCAAATGTGAACTTTTCTGAAAAGCCTGCAGAGTTTTTCTCTTTACAGCTTTTGCACTTCGTTTCTTTGACTTTTATTTTTTTTTAAAAACAAAAACATTTGAGTACAGCTGGACTGAATTTAATCAGATGAGAATCAGAAAAACTTCATTGATCTCTGCAGGGAAATGACTTTGTTACAATTGCTCAACATGCAGTTATGAAAGAGGAAGTAAATAAATAAAAAGGTCAAAACTGCTATAAAGTAGAATAGTAATAATAAAAAACTAATGTGTGAGGTAGAATCACAGTGTGGATAAAATAGCAAAAACTGAAACGTGCAAAGTAGATGAACAGTAATATAACAATAATTTAACAGTAAAGTACAAAAGTAAACTGAGTGAACCTAACCTAAGTGTAATGTGGGTCAACAGTAAATTAACAGCAGAGAACTGATGAAGATGAAAGCATGTGAGAAGTTTAGAGGGAAAAATCACTATTTGGTGGAGCTGTTAACAACTCATAGACATGTGAAATGTGACCCCGACTACACACTGCTTTTTGTAAGACGTCAAAAGACAAAAAGGTTGGAAACCACTGGTTTCATCTTTAACAATGTGTTGTATTTTAAAAGCTTGTTATATTATCCATTGTGTCAAATCTTCATCTGAAAAAAGTAACTAAAGCTGTCAAATAAATGTAGTGGAGTAGAAAGTACAATATTTCCCTCTGAAATGTAGAAAGTAGCATCACATGGAAATACTCAAGTAAAGTACAAGTACCTCAAAACTGCACCAAAGTACAGTACTTGAGTAAATGTACTTAGTTACTTTCCATCATTAAAAGGCTCCTTACATTCGCAGCAGCTCATTCAACAGTTGTGTGAAGTGTTAATAAAGTTTTCAGGTGTTTTCTTGGGAAAAAGGATCAGATTTTGGGAAAATTGCCAGAAAACATTAAACAGATGTGACAGACAGCTGCTGTCAGTCCACTCAGATGATTCACTCTCAGTGTTTTTATTTTAATCAAACATTTTACTGAAAATGTAAACTTATCAAATCTTTTCTGTCAGTCAGCTGATCAGCAGATGGGAAATCTGATTGGCTCTTATCTTCTTCTTCTTCTCTTCCTCTTCATGTGCCTCTCAGGGTCTGAGGGAGCTGCAGGGGCTGACGGACCAGCCGTCAGAGAGCAGAAGAAGAGACGTTTTCTAGACTTTTCTACTGGTTGGACGACGGCTGCGACTCCTGAAGGGACGACCGGAGGACGGTTCGGTTCAGGAGATGCGTTCAAAGACCTGAACCCGATCACTTGCTCAGCTCCCATCGACACAGACGTTTGATAAAAATGTGTCAGCTGACGCACAGAGACTGAATTCTTCTTTTCAGGTGAACTGTTGGTGTAAAGGAGGTCACGTGTTTCAGACGTAGACGGATCCAGCGTGTGTTTAGACTGGAAGCAGAGGGGAAACAACTCCACATGTGTCTGATTTATATGTTTGATTTTGTTGGATGTCACGGTAACGTCCTTCAGTCGGGACGCAGGAGAGTTTGAAAATGTTTTTTACTGATGAAGTTAAAATCGTCTCCTGTGTGTGGACGTTTTGTCAAACCTTAAATACTGTAAACATATACTGTACTTTGGTCTGATTTCCTGGTTCCTCAGTTCCAGTGAAGTGAAATTAATGATGTTTCAACCAGAAGTTCTCAAACCTTTTTATGAATGAAGTTACGTTTACTTGTGACGCCTCCTCACATTAAAAAGCAGTTTGTTTCTTCTAAGATTGTTGAATTAAAGTCTTTCTTTTGAGACTAAAAGAGATGAAAGTGTCCAGTTTTTCACAAGAAAATTCAAAAAATAAAGAAAACTCACAAAAAATAAACATAAGTTTGTGTAATTTCTTAAAGGACAAGTTCACAATGTGTCAAGTGTGTGTTAAACCAGCAGTCAGGTGTCCATAGTAACAGTGAAAGAGGTTTTCCTCACTGTAATCATTCCTCCTGTTCATACTGGATATTAAAAGATCCTTCAAATGTGTTTTCAATGTAAGTGATGGAGGATAAAATCCACAGTGTGTCCACACAGTCATTTAAAAGTCTGTGTGAAGCTTCTATTCAGCTTCAGCAGTCTGAGTTAGTCATATCAAGTGGATATCTGACACATTTACAGTCTTTTTAGCATCAAATTCCCTCTTTGTGTTTCCTCGGACAGTGTTTCCCTGTTGAGCTGCAGGTGGAAGTATAGTAACAAAAAGAGGAACTTTGGCACTAAGAAGACTGTAACGTTGAAAGATATCTACTTGATTTGACTCATTTGGACGCTGAAGCTTCATATTAGCTTCAGATAAACTTTGAAATACATTTTTTGCACAGAAGGAGGACTGTGGATTTTGTCCTCCATCACTTCCATTGTAAGGTCATTATGAAGGGATCTTCTAATGGTCAGTATGAACAGGAGGAATGATTACAGCAAGAAAAACAGCTTTAATGTTCATTTAAACTCCTGACTGTTGGTTTAAGACACACATGAAAACTGTGAACTCGTCCTTTAAATCATCTGTTGCAGGTTGATCAGTTCAACCAAACATTATAGTTTCAGCTAAAATAAAAAATAAAAAAATCTTTTATTTCAATAATTCACAAGAGAAAAGTAAAAATCAGAGTAAAGTCTGAAAGTAATTAAAACATAATTTTGTGTTGCAGAAACATGTGTTTTTCCAGTTTGTTTGTTTCCTGTTTCAACACAAAGCTGAGATGATCAGAGGATTAATTAATTAACTGAAAAAAATTAACTGGCAACAATTTTCATATTATAATTGTTTAATTTTGAAAGCACAAATCCCAAAATTTCTCTGGTAGCAGCTTCTCAAATGTGAATATTTACTAGTTTTACAGTTTTCTATGACAGTAAACTGAACATCTTCATTTGGTCTTCAGGGAATAATCAACATTATATACACTGAACAGTCAATAGATTATTAATAAAGTAATCAGCTCTCCTATGATGGAATAAAACGACCTGTCCCTCACTTTTCTGTGATAAAAACACAACTTTACAACTAATGAGCTCAACAGAAACTAAAACCAAACAGAGTCCTTCTTCAGGACCAGGACCAAATGGAGGATGGAGGAAACCCGGGAATGTTCAGCCGTCCACATACTTTCGTCCATGTGGTGTATTTTCTTTCAGATATGATCATCAGTTTATTATCAGTGTTTTGTTTTTTTAACAGATTTAAAAAACACTGAAAGAAAAGAAAAGACACAGACTGTCGAACTGAACCGTAATAAAAAGATGAAACATGTTCTGCAGCAGCTCTGTCAACAACACCGATACTGTTGCCATGGAAACTGGATGCTAAATAGAGGCCTTGGCGTAAAGAAGCTGAGAGATGACTCTTGAAATAGACTCCCAGCAGGAGCACGTACACACACTGACACACTCACACTCACACACTCACACACGTACACACACACACACACACACACTCACTCACACTCACTCACACACACACACACGTACACACACTCACACACTTCCTGTGTTCGGTTGGATGAATTTTCATGAAGAGGAATGAATGACTGGATGTGATTCAGCAGTGAATCAGATCAGTTTTGTCGGACATTTACAACATTTTACGACGGTTTCGGCTCAGTTTTCAGTGTAAAACAATAAATTCATCACATCAGCACAAGTTTCAGTGATTATTACTGAACAAACAGATCATTTAATCAATACAACAAGTCTGCAACCATCAGTTTAAAACCTGTTTCTCTTGATGTTCTCCTCACTGTTCAAAGTGTCTCTTAAAGGACGAGTTCAGTTTTAATGTGTGTCTTAAACCAACAGTCAGGAGCCCAAATGAACATTAAAGCTGTTTTTCTTGCTGTAATCATTCCTCCTGTTCATACTGACCATTAGAAGATCCCTTCATAATGACCTTACAATGGAAGTGATGGAGGACAAAATCCACAGTCCTCCTTCTGTGCAAAAAATGTATTTAAAAGTTTATCTGAAGCTAATATGAAGCTTCAGCGTCCAGATGAGTCAAATCAAGTAGATATCTATATGAACACCTGACTGCTGGTTTAACACACACTTGTCCTTTAAATCTCAGTTTAACACCTGCACGTACCTGCAGGATTTATGACATCACAACTAGTTTGGAGCCAATCGTGTTCCAGTATTCAACTCAGACAAGTGTGATGTGGAAACTTGAAGCCTCCAAGAGCACAAACACTGAGACTTTATAGGTTTTATAAGGAGGAAACATCTGGAGTCCAGCAGGAAAACTTTACAAATCAACAATATTCACATATTCAGAGATTCTGGATTTTGACATTACATAATTAATGTTACCGGTGGAGGCAACTGACAAGTTTCTGAGTTTACTGCATCTCATGTTCTTCATCAGCAGACAGTTTATTCAGTTTACTTAAAAGCCGACTAACCAGTGAAGTTCTGGCATTGAACCGCTGAATAAAGAAAATTAATATGTTTTTATAGTAAATATTTCCATTGTTCCAGATGAGAAAGCTGTTAGCACTTTTATTTCTCCACATAAAACAGACAGGCTGGATTATTACAAATTATTATTATTAAAAAATAAAAATTAAAAACAATTCACATTTCATTTATTAATTTAACTGTTTAATTACGTTCTCTGTGAATTTTTGTCTTCTTTTATTATGGTCCAGTGTCACATATTTAAATGTGGTGGAGAATAATTGTATTTTATTAATTTATTTAGTTTATTTTTTTATTATTACTTATGGAAAATACTCAAGTAAAGTACAAATACTTCAAAATTGTACAGTACTTGAGTAAAAGTACTTAGTTACTTTCCACCAGTGGTAATAATGTTATTTTAGATGACACAGAGTCTGTTTAAGGACTCGGTCTGATATATTTTAGACTAAATTTAAGTGTCTTTAGGCAAAAATGTAAAAATGAGAAACCTTGAAGTGCTCAGAATCATGAACATCTGAACTTCAGTGACAACTCGCAACATGTTATAAGGTCAAAAGCTCCGGTAAGAGGACCTTGAGTTGAGATTGTTGTCAGAGAAATGTGAATCACGTGACTTTGCTCAGCGGCTCCTCGGCAGCGTGTGAAAGGAACAGCGCGCTCTGACGTCACCGCCCTGCTGTCTCTGCTGCAGAAACACTACAGCGCGTGCGTCAAGTTACACAAAATAAAAGATAGAAAAATACCGGAAGTCAGAGAGAGAGTGCGACAATTTGCCTTCAAAATAAAGAACCTCATTTAAAAAAAAAAAATTCTCATTGTTTTGGATTCCACAGACCAACCGACTGATGTTTGTTTAAAAAATAAAAATTTAATCCTAAAATCAACATTGGTTAAAAAAAACTTTAAATAAATGTTTTGTTTTGTTTTGTGATCTCATTAAAACTGACACGTAGAAAAGTATTGAAGTGGAAAATCTTCACTTTGACATAAACTGAATATTTGATGAAGGTGATAAAATACAAAAGTGACCATAAAGTAATGTTATTACATCTTATGTTGTATATGTTATATGAGATATACACAAACAAATATATATTCTTTTAGTTTATTAAAAGTCATTAATCAACAGATGTTCAGTATGTTTTGCTACAGAGTGATGATACAGATGTTCAGAGAGGTTTAACTGCCTGTTCAACAAACTTATAAAACAACAGAGACCACAAATGTCATAAATTCAAAATAATGTTTATAAGAAATCTTCATGAAATCAGTAAAAGTCAGAGTGTCGATGAAACAATGTTTTTTAAAGCTGTTAAAGAAAGTCCAGCACACAAACAATCTAAATATCTGTGAAGGTACCAAAGTTTCAGAAAATATTCTAACTGTTATTCGCTTTTTTTCCACAGAAATATTACAGTGGACGTGACCTCGGTGTCGTCTTTTTACAGAAAATCTTCACATAACTGAAACATTCGTGAGGCTTTCAGTCACTAAACAAACTTCATCAACTATCCCAAGATCAATAATGTCTAAACTCCTTTAATTTCATTTCCAATTATTTAGTGTTTTTTTGAGGTTTATTCGTCACCCTGGAAACAGCATTTGACAACAATCTCAACTCAAGGTCCTCTTACTGGAGCTTTTGACCCTATCACATGTGAGCTGTCACTGAAGTGAAGATGTTTACACTTTATATGATTCTGAGCACCTCGAAGACTATATAAAATATATATAAAAGATATCAAAATGAGTCCTTAAACAGACTATTTGTAAACTAAAAAAATCATATGAATAAGTAACTAAGTACATTTACTCAAGTACTGTACTTAAGTACAATGTTGAGGTACTTGTACTTTACTTGAGTATTTCCATGTGATGCTACTTTCTACATTTCAGATGGAAATATTGTACTTTCTACTCCACTACATTTATTTGACAGCTTTAGTTACTTTTCAGATGAAGATTTGACACAATGGATAATATAACAAGCTTTTAAAATACAACACATTGTTAAAGATGAAACCAGTGGTTTCCAACCTTTTTGTCTTTTGACGTCTTACAAAAAGCAGTGTGTAGTCGGGGTCACATTTCACATGTCTATGAGTTGTTAACAGCTCCACCAAATAGTGATTTTTATTAATTTACTGTTACTTTATTGTTAAATTACTGTTCATCTACTTTGCACGTTTTGGTTTTTGCTCTTTTGTCCACACTGTGATTCTACCTCACACATTACTTTTTGCACATTTATTATTACTATTCTACTTCATAGCAGATTTTACCTTTTTATTTATTTACTTCCTCTTTCATAACTGCATGTTGAGCAATTGTAACAAAGTCATTTCCCTGCAGAGATCAATGAAGTTATTCTGATTCTGATCAGATTAAATCCAGTCCAGCTGTGCTCAAATGTTTGTTTTAAATAAAACTGAAAGAAGCAAAGTGGAAAAAGAAAAACTCTGCAGGCTTTTCAACAAGTCAGTAAAGTTCACATTTGCTGATGAGAATAAATTATATTTTTGATTCATTATTCGGATTTCTGTTTAAAATCAAATCCTGGGAGTGATCTGATTCTATTTAAAACACTACTGCTGATCAATGTTTGTTATTATAATCATAAATTAAATTTTTGAGACAGATTTTTCCCTCTAAACTTCTAAACATGCTTTCATTTCAATATATGTTCAAATGATCCAATATTTACTTTATATCTTTGTTTTTTCTTCTTTCCTCTCCCATTAATCATCTCACCACCCCTCAGATTTATCTGCTGACCCTTTGGAGGGGCCCGACCCCTAGGTTGGGAACCACTGGACTAAACTAGCTAACTGTATATAAAGTAGTGTAAACTAGCTCCACCTCCAGCAGCTACAACAGTAACATGCTGCTCTAACACTGATTCTTCATTATTAATAATCTAATGATGTCATATATAATAATATATCAGTCAGAGGGACCAAACCACTACTTTTACTGCAATACTTTAACTACATCAAGCTCATAATACTTATGTACTTTTACTGCAATACTTTAACTACATCAAGCTCATAATACTTATGTACTTTTACTGCAATACTTTAACTACATCAAGCTCATAATACTTATGTACTTTTACTGAGGTGAAGGATGAAGGTCATGACCTTTTTGACTAATTTGGAGACTTTTCCTTACAAACTCATGACCGGAAGTTTGTTTGTTTACATCACAGTTAGCTTGACTGTGGTAAAAAGTACTGAGGGGGCGTCCGTCCAAACAGGAAGAAACTGGGAAAACACTCCTAAGTGATGAATTTAGCCTCTAATGGTGGATGTTTTAGTCCACAAGACGCGAATAAACAATCAGGCGGATTTTACAAACTACTTTTTCTCCGCGTCGGAGGACTCTGGAGGCTCTCCGGTGAACTCTGCGGCTCCTGTCCGCAGTCGGCAGCGCTGTTTGGGGGCTGACGCAGGAGAGGAAGGCGGGGGGGGGGGGAGCTGTCACAGCAGCAAGGCTAGGCTAGGCTAGGCTAGGCTAGGCTAACAGCTTTATCCCCCGGGAAACATGGACTTGGAGAAAACTTTGTGAAGTTTAAAAAGACCACCAGCAGACTGACGTTTAAATGGCTGCTCCGGAATCCAACGAGAAGACAAAAAGCACAATTTAACCGCCAAAATACGCGTTAGCCCGGCAGCGTTAGCATTGCTAGTTAGCCTGCTAGTTAGCTCTCATCCAGGCTCTGACAGCGGGGATGCAGCGGAGAGAAAAACACCCCAACATGTAGATAACATCCGCAGAAAAGGACTTAACTTAGATTTTTATGTTAATACAAAGCAATTAGACATCAATTTATACCGTTCGTCATAATTGGCACCAACTTATGTGCGGCGAAAGACTGTAAACGCGTCAGTTAATTGATTTCTGAAACATACTTTTTGGGTGGTTTTTTGTTTGTTTGTTTGTTTTAATAGCTGAGCTAACTTTTAATTTTCGGTGCTGTCGGTGTAGTGTGTTGTTAGCATGGAGGCAGGGGAGCCTGGCAGCAGCTCGGAGCGGTTACATAACGCCAGCAGGTCGGGTCAGAAGCTGCTGAACGTCGCCTCCTCAGCCTCCTCAGCCCGGCTCTGACAGCTGCAAACTGCTCCGACAACCCCGCTAACAAGACAGACACACAAACACACAGACAGACAACAACACAGCAGCATGGAGGAGGTGTGAGTCTGCTGGGACACAGGAAACAGAAGAAACAAGACTGAACATTCCCCCTTGAAGATGGATTCAAACCCGCTGATAAACGGTGAGAGATGTGCTGCTGATGGAGGGTTCATGCTGTGTGTGTTTGTGTTGCAGCCCTGCATGTGTTGCTGTGCAGCTTGGAGGGAAGAATCAGCAGCAGCAGTAGTGTTATTGCAACAGGTGTGTGGCGGCAGCTGAGGCCTGCAGCAGCTCTGTGTGTGTGCTGAGGTGGGATGTTGAAGCAGGTTCTCTCATGATATTAACTGCAGGTTTGGATCCAGACAGCAGCGTGTTGAAACTTGCAGCATGAGAGCAGGTTCACACTAAACCGGGTCAGTTTGTGAATGTGGCTACAGGTGTGATTTCACAGTGAAACACCTGAACCAGGATTTTAGGAGTACTGAGGTCAGATTATGTCTCCTAACATGGTTTAGTTTTATCGATTAGTTGCCAACCGTTAAATCAGTCACCGACTATTCTGATAATCGATTCATCGTTTTGAGTCATTTTCTTAGTTCTAAGTCTTAGTCTAAGTTCTCTGGTTCCAGCTTCTCAAATGTGAATATTTTCTGGTTTCTTTAGTCCTCTATGACAGTAAAGTGAATATCTTTGGGTTGTGGACAAAACAAGACATTTGAGGACGTCATCTTGGACTTTTGGGAAACAGGCTTCATCTAAAATGATAAATCGATTATCATAATGATCTGCCAGTTGACTAATTGATTAATTGACTAACTGTTGCAGCTCTATTACTAATACCTCGGGTGTTAGGAAATTATTTTGTGACATTTCGTAGATTAAGCGATTAATCATTTAGTCTGTGAAATGTCAGAATGTGTAAAAATGCCCGTAATAATGTAAAGTCCGAGGTGATGGCTTTAAATTCCTTGTTTTTTCTGACCAACAGTTCAAAACCTTTTGGAGTCTGTGCTCTCGAATTTATAATTTTGTCAGTCAGCCTTAACTTTGAAGAAGCCAACAAAGAAGACGTTTCCACTGTAGCGTCAGTTCATGGATGTACGTGTCAGTTACTGATCCATGAAGCGCTCCATCAGAGAGTATAACATACATCCATGTTCACAGCCCTGAAGCTGAGTTTACGGCAAAAAAATCCATTATCTGATAACATAATGGACCTCAGAGATAACACAGTGTTATGTTAAGAGTATATCCGCATATCTGAGTCCAAGATAAAAATAAAGCCTTATGAAAGCCAAGTGATCCACGGCGAGGGTGAAATCTGATAAATCAAGAGCATGATTTAGTATTTTTTTGTCCTCGGCCCCTCCTAAAAACATAATGACATTTGTATTATTATCCTATATGACAAAGAAAAGCAGTAAAACCTCACATTTAATTTTCTCCCGATCGACTAATTAATGAATTGACTATTTGTCGCAGCCCTACTCGAGAAGGAGCGCTCTGCCCGCGCCTGCCGCCGCCACCGCCGCAGTAAAGTTCACTTTCAGATAAATGATGGATGATAAAATAGAGTTAACATTATTTCCACTGTGTTGTTTGTACTTCAGCTTCTGCAGCTGCAGCACAGCTGTCCAGTGAAGAACAAACACTGTTTTTTCCCTGCAGCGAAAAAGGAAAATGAGTCAAGACACGTAGACTTCACTAAAACATCTAACATGTCTGTTTAGTTCAGTAGAAATAGTTCTGACATACTAACTTATATCTATTGTTGCATAAAACAGTATAAATTAGTTTTGTTCCTACGCTGAGTGAAATAAAAATAGAACATGTTTTTCATTCTGCACTAAACAAACTACCTGAAAAGACTCAATAAGGTTAAAATGTAAATATCTTGTTCTGTCTGATTAACTGTCAGAAACCCAACGATATTCAGATTACTGTCATGTTTGACACATAAAGGATTCAAATATTCACATTTGAGAAGCTGCCACCACCAAATATTCACATTTTTCCTTAAAAAAAAGACCAAAAAAACGACTCACTGAACAGTTATTCAGTCATCAAAATACTTAATTTTCTGTCGCTCGACTAATAAAAATAGTCGACTAATTGTTGTAGCTCTAAATGAGTCCAAGAGTTTTAGATTTGAATTGTAAAGTAAAAAGAAACGTATCGTCTTGTTTCTATAATGAGAAAAATGAGTTAATTATATTTGTCAATGTACATTACTGAGAAATGGGATTGAAACTCGGTTAATCACCGACTGGTGTTGAAATATGTGAATCCCGACCTCATTACAGAGACTGATTCAGGTCAGGGGTGTAATATTCACACGTTGTCATGGCAACGCTGACACGTGTTCTCATGTGAGTGTTAAAATAGTGTTCGTGAGAAATGACGCGACGGCACATCTCATGTGTGTGGAAGATCCGAGGAGTGACAGAAAAACTGCAGGCAGGAAGAGGACAGCAAGGAACGACGGGGAACTGTAGTATCATCAGTAGTAGTACCATCAGTAGTAGTACTACTGTCAGTAGTATTTGTCAGTCCCTGGTGTGTTCAGGTCTCCTGCTGTTCAATAGATTTGTGTCGACTGACTGACAGATGGATGTCAGGAAGCAGAGAAACCACAGTGGGACAGGAAGTAGACAGGAAACCACACTCTTCTTCTCTGGTGGGGAAAGTACTCTCGGCGGTTTGGTACTTCCTCTCCGTCTTTCTGTCTGTCTTTCAGTGTTTCTGTCTTTCTGTCACTTAAAGACGTTCAGTTTTCTCTGCTTCTCGTTCGCTTCACAGCCTTAAAAACTACAAACGAACAGTTTCATCTCAAACTGCAGTGATTTAGTTTAGTCGATTCAACTGACTGTCAAATATAACACATGTTATCAATAAAGTTGTTTCAGACAGCTGATTAATTTTCTTATGATCGACTAATCGTCCCAGCTCTAGATAAGTCGATTAATTGATTAGTTCATTGACAGAAAATTAATTAACAACTATTTTGATAGTGGATTAATAGTTTTTTAACTTAAAAAAATCCAAATATTTGCTGGTTGCAGCTTCTTTAATGTGATGATTTAATGCTTTTCTTTGTCATATATGACAGTAAACTGAATATCTTTGAGTTTGAGACTGTTGGTCAAACAAAAACAAAGAATGAAGACGTCACCTTTGACTGTTTTCTGATGTTTTATAGACAAAACAGTTGACTGAGAAAAACAACTTGCAGATTAACTGATAATGAAAGTGATTGTTAGTTGCAGCTCTGAAGGGATGTGCAAACCTCCGCCTCTTTGTTCAAAACAATTTATTGAGAAAAGAATCAGCAGATTAATTAGTTGCAGCTCTAATGGGGTCTCAATATTAGGTAAGAAAGCCTTTATCGTTTAAGTAAAGCAAAAAAGGTCTGAAGTCACCTGGGAAATTATAACAGCTGTTAATTTTTCACCGTTTCATAGTCTTCATCATAGTCTTCATCCTCTGGGTCATGGATAGAGACGTGGAGGAGAGAGTTCAGCATTTCATTAGACGGTGACCCTCTCCACTCAGACTTTATCCTTTTCATGCAGGAGAAGTTACGCTCACAGCGAGATGTTGACATAAGGAACACAAGCGTGACCTCCATGATCGACCTCGTGTGTCGTCCTTCAGCACCTTGTAGAAAACTCTGCCGCAACACCTGAGGCTCAACTCCTGATGCCTGAAATGTTGATGCACGACTACTTTGAGGTCAAGCCGCTCCTGTTTGGCTTCTTTAATGCACTTAAAGTCTGTGCATGCCTCAAGGACGTCCTGAAAGTGAGTGACAAAGGTCTTGAGGTCAGTCAGGAACAAAGGTAGCGAGGTCAGTGATGTCCTCTGGCCAGTTGCAAAGGTCAAACAGGGTCATTCATTAAGGCTGCTGAACTGTGTCGGGACATAGTCACCAAAGGTATCGATTAGTTTCTTTTTTACCTTGTGGAAGTCGTCATCATCCACCTGTTTCCTGTTGAGCTGCGCGTCAGAGTACCCAGGAAGTGGTCCCACTTCTTCCAGGAAGTGGTCCCACTTCTTCCAGGAAGTGCTGTAGCCGCTGGCCTGGAGCTGTCTGAAACACATGAAAACCTCACTGTCACAATTAATGAAGATAAACATGTAGCACAGAATCAGCTTACGGGGAGATTATTTTCCCAACTATTTATTTTGTTTACCTGCATGGCTACAAGAGTAGTCGTCTGCAGCCCGTCTGAAACCATCTGTATCTGACAGAGAAGGTTCCGGTGTTTCAGTTCACTGAGGATGCCCAAAATAAGATGGATGAAGAGGACCTTGTACTGTTTCAGCCCTCTTGGGTTGGATGGTTCTCAAAATGGACAAGGATGACTAGATAGTTCCTGAGAAGTGCTTTTAAGGCGTGCAGTGTGTGTCACCTCATACCATCGATGCTTCCTGGTTTGACTAGATGGATTCTTAGTGCGTTTGCCACAGTCTTGAGCTCACAGTTTATGTTTGGCAGCGGGATAGACTTCATGCTGTCTAACACTGCAAGCTCAAGACGGTGACCATATGCTCACAAGGGATCCACATCTGGCAGCCACGCCGTTCTTTTGACCTGATGTTACTGAGGCACCATCACACCCGAACCTAACAAACCTTGGGTAAGACCGGTAATGATGGCGTCTATGATGCTCTGGCTGTTGGCATGCTGTAGTCACCATGTTTACCATGTTGTTATCAGGTAGCCTGTTGTCCACAAAGGTGATGTAAATGATCTCTTGACCCTGCGTGGACCAACGGAGGTATCTGACATGATGGAGAAAAGTCTTGCAGACTTGTTCTTGTCCTCCAGATCTTCTGTCTGAGCGACGTTCTGAATGAATGTGCTTCAAGCTTGGTTGTTTTTATTGGTGTTATTTTCTGAATGATTCCTCTTTTTGGCCACATAGTAGGATATATTGAATAGTTTAAGTGTCTCTGTAACGTCTTCGTCCATCCCTCGAAGACAGACGGGCAGAGCTGCTTTCTCGGGATTGACCTGTACGTTGAGAACCTTTTCACAGTCAAAGTGAGCTGAGGTCAGAAGATGACTTGGTAGTGTTCTCACCCTTGTTTTGTTTCCGTTCACACCAACAAACAATGTGTCGTTTGCTTTTGTTGGCACATGTCAGCATTATCTCGGCATCAGCATCATATTCTGTGAAGTTGTATCGACGTTTCCATTCAGGAAGCCGTTTCCGTTTCTGAGTTACCTCGTAGTCCTCAGACACTGGAGGCTCCTAGAGACAAATGCATAATAAAATAATAACAAAGTAATAAAGTAATATGATAGAGTATAATCAAATAATAAAACAAATAGTCAGTAAGCGGCGGCTAATAATACTAGTAATAAAAGGCCTTTGAGTCAGATAAGCAGGGAAAACCCTGAGATATCACGGCGATGATGGTTGACTTCATCTTTAATTTGAGTTATTGTGCTGTTTTAGATGTGCAGCCGTTCGTAATAACAGCTGTCAGAGAAAATCAGTGAGTTTTTTTACAGACATGTAAACTGCAACATGACTGGTTTGCAGAGGCAAACAAGCACAAGGCGTGTTTCTGATTTGTAGTCTGTGTCTGTAGTTTAGGTCTGTAGGTTTGTAGTCTTTGTGGTTTTATAGTCTTTCTTCTTAGTTTTTGTTTTCAGTTTTGTAGTTTTGCTCTGTACTCTTTTAGTCTGTAGTTTTGTAGATTGTGTTTGTAGTTTTGTTGTTTTTGAATAAAGCAAGCTTATACCACTAGCTTTATTGTTGTTATAAATTTGCAGCTGTCTCAGAACTGAGTCTTGATAACCAGTCTTCACCCTAGTTTGTTTTTTAATCAGATTTCCTGTTTGTTTGTAGCTGTGTACAGTTGTACTGGTCAACTCCCAGTATGAGGTGAACCAGCCTGGGATTAAAAGCAGCATGCAGCTCCATAAACTGTCTCTGTGGAAGTAAAACATAAACAGTTTCTACCTTTTGTCATAGAGACGGCTGGAGGACAGAGATAAGCTGCTGCACACACACACACACACATACACACACACACGCGCGCGCTCACACACACACACACACACACACACACACACACACACACACACACACACACACACACACACACACAGTGTCCTTGTACCTGATGTGTTTTTCTGTCTTCATGTGTGAATCTCGCTGCAGAGATCAGGTTCAGGTTCTCTCTCTCACTGACAGGAAGTAAAGGACACACCGAGGCTTCTACTGACGCTTCTACTCTGTTATTACTGAACAAACCGAACATTTGCTTAAACACAAAGACAAACTGTCAGTCAGATGCGGGAGAACAAGCCGAGCTGTCAGCCCCGCGGGTTTACGAAGGCGGAAACATTCGTGACATCTTTCAGGCTGGTTATAAATTTGATTTGGGCGTCACAGTTGATTGGATTCTAATTATATGTCAGTCGCTGCTTGTTGTCCACATTAGATGATAATAATAAGATTACAGGTTTGGTTTTTATAAACTAGAATCAGGACATTGACATGAGTGTAAATTTTAGTCAAATTAACTTATTTTTAGTCAATGAAAACTGACCGGACATCGTAAGTTTTGTGACGTCTAAGCCTCATTCACATGAGATTAACATTCATTCTTCTTCTCTGAGTCATAATAAATCTTAACACACAGCCATGAAACACATATTCATATCATTCAGTGTGACTTATGCCTCCGGAGGATATCATTATCGCCAATAAACCTCCATAAATCCTCTTAGAAATCAGAGAAAAAACAGAGGTTGCAGAACTTGTTTTCTTCAGTATCACAGTAAGCTAATGATAGTTGTCTCTACATCCATGTTACACTGCAAACAGGAGCTGCTAACAGCTGATTCAGCAGACTATTTATGGATATTATTAGTCAAAATGTGAACAATTACGGTCTTGTTCTCCTGATATTTGTTCCCAAACATTCCTCTATGTTAGTGTTAGCATGTTTTCCATCTATCAGATTAGCAAAAACATTTCTTAAATTTCCTTCTTTTTCACATAAAAACAGATTTCACAACAAAATGATAAAAGAGATTCGTTTTAAAACACAAGGACGTCGCTCCAGATGGGATTTAAATTACACGGAGGAGCAGAGAGTTCACTGGAAAAAAAACAAAACAGTCGGGTCATTGCAGCTGTAATTATTCTTGGGTTGGAGGTGAAAATGAGCCGTAAACAGAGAGAGAGAGACTGGATTAAAATCACTGAGCAGCAGGTGGTGTTCAAACGTCCCCTCCCCTCCAGACACAGACCACGTCCACACTGAGCCGCCTGAATCCATAAACACATCCTTCTCTCTCCGTTTTCTTCTTCCATCCAGACTAAAACTGTGTTTTTCTCCCCTGTAAACTGCGGCCTCCAGAGCGTGTAAATGTGTATTTTTTTTGCTCGAAAACAACATTTTAGAATTAAGCCGATTTTAAAGGAGGAGTTCACAGTTTTTCAAGTTTTTCAACAGTCAGGAGCCCAGATTAACATTGAAACCTGTTTTTCTGGCTGTAATCAATCCTGTTCATACTGACCATTAGATCCCTTCATAATGACCTTACAATGGAAGTGATGGAGGACAAAAATGCATTTAAAAGTTGATGTGAAGCTTATATACATATATATATAAAAGAACCAAATGAAAACAAAAAGAAATAAATAACTAATACTAATATTTCTCAGATTTCCAACACTTGTCACCTGACTTTCTAGAATATTACTGATATTTTGCTTAGTGAATCATCTAAAACTTCTCTGTTGAAACAAACCTTTAGCAGCGAGGTTGATTAGGGTGATAATATCACAGTAAACCAATCAGAGGCAGAGTAGGGCGGGACAAGACTTCACCATCCTAGGAAAAATAAAATAAAAGCAGCAGGTGCTGAAGCCACAGAACGACAGTGAATAGAATTATACTAAATTACAGGTTCACAATTTTTTCCAGTGTGTGTTAAAGCAGCAGTCAGGTGTCCATATGAACAGTGAAAGAGGTTTTCCTCGCTGTAATCATTCCTCCTGTTCATACTGGATATTAAAAGATCCTTCAAATGTGTTTTCAATGGAAGTGATGGAGGATAAAATCCACAGTGTGTCCACACAGTCATTTATTCAGCTTCAGCAGTCTGAGTTAGTCATATCAAGTGGATATCTGACACATTTACAGTCTTTTTAGCATCAAAGTCCCTCTTTGTGTTTCCTCGGACAGTGTTTCCCTGTTGAGCTGCAGGTGGAAGTATAGTAACAAAAAGAGGGACTTTGGCACTAAAAAGACTGTAACGTTGAAAGATATCTACTTGATTTGACTCATTTGGACGCTGAAGCTTCATATTAGCTTCATATTAGCTTAGAGTTTTGCCTGTAGGAATTATTATGGCAAGAAAAACCTCTTTCAGTGTTCAACCTTTGTATTACAGTGTTATTTGCAGGTTTACCAGTCAGGAGCCACTGCAGAAATAGCAGCTTTTCTATTACACATTTCATGTATGTATGTATGTATTTGTTATAATCACAGTATGTAAATCATCAGCTCTACATGTTCTATACACTCTTATTTTTAGTCTTAATTAAAACATACTGTTCACATGTATTTGCTATAACAGTTGTTTAGCAAATACATGTGAAACAGGCCCAAGATGTTTGATCAAGATTGTTTAATCAAGATGACTTTGTGACTTTGTGTAAAATGAAACATCCTGGACAAATAATACACATGAAAATCAAATACTGAACAATATTTACTCACTCTGAAATAACTTTAATGCACTCTCAGCACGGAAAAACACATTCGTAACAGGTCTGCAAAACATAAACTTGATTTGTACGTCTCTCTGATCAACACTTCTAACCTTTTGACGTTTGCCAAATCAACTATTTAGTCCTCCTCCCTAAACTTTTAAATACATTTTTTGCACAGGAGGAGGACTGTGTTGTTGTAATATTGCATGCTGAAGCTTACAATATTATCCTTAAATCATGTACTGAAGTAAATATCACATCATGCTTAATTTGACACCGATTGAAAGAGCGTCCTCTCATAAATACCTTTTTGTTTCTGGATAGACGACAAGTTTTACTTAAAAAAAAAAAAAAACACTGATGAAATGTCAACACTAAGTCTTTAAAAGCAAAATTGGCATCTGTTATAGAAATAAGGTTCGTATTAACCAAAAATTATAGAAAGCAAAGTGTTCAGTCAGCCTTTTTTTTTATCTGTTCTGGACTGTGGTGATGTGATTTATCTGCACCTCTCAGACCTCTCTGGATGCAGTCTATCATTCAGGTTCATAACGGGGACGACTTCAGAGCGCGTCGTTAGATTCTTTATGTGAGCTGTGAGAAGACCACAGCGTTGCATCCTATTTATACACAAAGCTCTCCCTGGCAAACTTCCTGGGTACCTGACATGTTTTATTAATTTTAGTTCAATTTCACACCGCACTGGGTCCCAAAAACTGTTTGGTCCTTGAATATCAATGTGTTGGTTAGCGCTGAAATTGGGAAAATGGCTTTTAAATATGATGTTTCACACACATGCAACAACTTGCAGGAGATAGTCTGATCTCTTTTAATCATTACAAACATCTTTTAGCTGACATATGACTGCTGTGTGAATGTGTGTGTTTAAGTTTCATATTATGTGCTTTTGCTTTTATTGTTTCTTTTATTTTATACTTGTAATCTGGGCAACCTTGAAAAAGCAAGCTCTCTTTCAATGTCCTACCTTGTATAAATAAAGGTTTGAATGAATGAAAGCTGTGCGGTTTTCACAGAGCAGGAAGAACGGAGCCAGAATAGTCGTATATTTTAATATTGTCCTGCCTGTTTCAGGACGAACTGCTGCAGCCTCTCCAAACCTCTCTGTTGTCTGTTTTATACGTCTCTCTCGCACGCCGTACTTTTCCCCTTGGTTACCATTGATAAAAGGTCTCTCACCATGGCGATGGTTTCCTAGGTGTTTGATAGGTTAGTTACGTAACAGGTCAGCCGATGGTAATGAGGCTCATTTGCATGCCTGACCGGCATCTCTCTCACTGTAATCTGTTTTATGTTGACCTTTCCAGGAGGGCTGGTCAGGGGTTCACTCTGACATGAGGAGCACTCGTTAGAGTCGATCCACTGTGTGTGTGTGCATGTGTGTGTGTGTGTGTATGTGTGCATGTTTCTGTCTCTTCATCCATGATGCTGTGGCAGTTTTACACCAGACTTCAGTCACCGTTTCATTCATCTGTCTGTCTGTCCACCTTTGCATTTGTTAATCTGCCTGCATCTGTTAGACGGATGAATTGTGTGTTTTAAAGAAGTTTGGTTTATTTTGTTACACTAAAAACGGGTTTTGTTTGTTTTTTATTCCTCAAAATGAGGAGTATCGATTTAGTATTGATCCCAAAACTCAGTCTGTCTGTGTGTCTGTGTGTCTTTCAGCCATGGACCCGTCCATCACGCTGTGGCAGTTCCTGCTCCACCTGCTGGAGGACCAGCGGCAGCGTCACCTGATCTCCTGGACGGGCGACGAAGGAGAGTTCAAGCTGCTGGACGCCGAGGAGGTGGCGCGACTATGGGGGCTCCGCAAGAACAAACACAACATGAACTACGACAAACTGAGCCGAGCGCTGAGATACTACTACGACAAGGTACTGCCCATAATACTACTGATTATACTACTAATAATACTACTGATAATACTACTGATGATAATACTGATACTACTGATGATACTACTGATGATACTACTGATAACACTGATAACACTGATGATACTACTGATGATAATACTGATACTACTGATGATACTACTGATGATACTACTGATGATACTGATAATACTACTGATAATACTGATAATACTAGTAATAATACTACCGATAATACTACTGATGATACTACTGATGATACTACTGATGATACTACTGATGATACTGATGATACTACTGATGATACTACTGATAACACTAGTAATAATACTACTGATGATACTACTGATGATACTACTGATGATACTACTGATAACACTAGTAATAATACTACTGATGATAATACTGATAATACTACTGATGATACTACTGATGATACTGATAATACTACTGATAATACTGATAATACTAGTAATAATACTACCGATAATACTACTGATGATACTACTGATGATACTACTGATGATACTACTGATAACACTAGTAATAATACTACTGATAATACTGCTGATGATACTACTGATGATACTACTGATGATACTGATAATACTAGTAATAATACTACTGATAATACTAGTAATAATACTACTGATAACACTAGTAATAATACTACTGATGATACTACTGATAATACTACTGATGATACTACTGATGATACTACTGATGATACTACTGATGATACTGATAATACTGATGATACTACTGATGATACTGATAATACTAGTAATAATACTACTGATAATACTGCTGATGACACTACTGATGATACTACTGATGATAATACTGATGATAATACTGATAATACTAGTAATAATACTACTGATAATACTACTGATGATACTACTGATGATACTACTGATAATAATACTGATAATAATACTGATAATACTAGTAATAATACTACTGATAATACTACTGATAATACTGATAATACTACTGATAATACTACTGATAATAATACTGATAATACTAGTAATAATACTACTGATAATACTGCTGATGACACTACTGATGATACTACTGATGATAATACTGATGATAATACTGATAATACTAGTAATAATACTACTGATGATACTACTGATGATACTACTGATAATAATACTGATAATAATACTGATAATACTAGTAATAATACTACTGATAATACTACTGATAATACTGATAATACTACTGATAATACTACTGATAATAATACTGATAATACTAGTAATAATACTACTGATAATACTACTGATGATACTACTGATAATACTACTGATAATAATACTGATAATACTAGTAATAATACTACTGATAATACTACTGATAATACTGATAATAATACTGATAATACTAGTAATAATACTACTGATAATACTACTGATAATACTGATAATAATACTGATAATAATACTGATAATAATACTGATAATACTACTGATAATACTGATAATAATACTGATAATAATACTGATGATAATACTGATAATACTGATAATAATACTGATAATACTACTGATGATACTACTGATAATACTACTGATAATAATACTGATAATACTAGTAATAATACTACTGATAATACTACTGATAATACTGATAATAATACTGATAATACTGATAATAATACTGATAATACTACTGATAATACTGATAATAATACTGATAATACTAGTAATAATACTACTGATAATACTACTGATAATACTGATAATAATACTGATAATAATACTGATAATAATACTGATAATACTACTGATAATAATACTGATAATAATACTGATAATAATACTGATAATACTGATAATACTAGTAATAATACTACTGATAATACTACTGATAATAATACTGATAATACTAGTAATAATACTACTGATAATACTACTGATAATAATACTGATAATACTAGTAATAATACTACTGATAATACTACTGATAATAATACTGATAATACTAGTAATAATACTACTGATAATACTACTGATAATACTGATAATACTACTGATAATACTGATAATAATACTGATAATAATACTGATAATACTGATAATACTAGTAATAATACTACTGATAATACTACTGATAATACTGATAATACTACTGATAATACTACTGATAATAATACTGATAATACTGATAATAATACTGATAATACTAGTAATAATACTACTGATAATACTACTGATAATACTGATAATACTACTGATAATAATACTGATAATACTGATAATAATACTGATAATACTACTGATAATACTGATAATACTACTGATAATAATACTGATAATAATACTGATAATAATACTGATAATACTGATAATAATACTGATAATACTAGTAATAATACTACTGATAATACTACTGATAATACTGATAATACTTCTGATGATACTACTGATAATACTACTGATAATAATACTGATAATACTGATAATAATACTGATAATACTAGTAATAATACTACTGATAATACTACTGATAAAACTGATAATACTTCTGATGATACTACTGATAATACTACTGATAATACTGATGATACTGATGATACTACTGATAATAATACTGATAATACTAGTAATAATAATACTTAAAAATATGACTTTATTATTATTGTTGTTGTTGTTGTTGTTATTATTATTATTGTTATTGTTATTATTATTATTATTAAAGTAATCTACATGCTGTTGTTTCTTGTAATGGGAAATTGCAGATCACTCAATAAACACACAAGAGAGCATTGTCAGGTTATGAAATAGTGTAATCAAATAATACAATCAGAAGTATAATGCATCATAGTTCTGGAGACAAAGAATACGTACCACCTAGCTATCTTTTCTTTGTCTGAAAGGTTGGCACTTAACCAGTCCCTTAAATACTACTTGTACAGAATTTATGACATCTGCTTACTAACCTTACAGGTCAGCAACCAACCCTCAGATAGAAACATAGGTCAGAAGTTCAGCTAACCTAGGAACAGTCTTTCTTTACGACCATATATGACAGTACATAAGCATGCACCAAGTAGCATCACAAAATAACATCCCTGCTATATTAAATTAAGGACAAACCACACTATCCTCTAAAGCTTATCAGTTTTACACATAAACATCTACATAACTACAGTTTATCTTATCACTGGCTCAGGTAAGGGTATAACAGAATAAACTTAACTGTTAAACACACAACTGCCTCATCTTACACAGCAAAGAACTAAGTTTAGAATATATATAGCACAGAGGAATTTAGAACATGTGTGAAACACTAACTAACACTAAACTGAACTTAAACACTGTCTGAAACATGTATGATATATTGAAGAAATACATCAAATGATAACCTGTGATTCAGTTTTCTTTTACATTCCCTCCTTTTATCATTTGATAATCCTTTGTACATATCAGAGCTCAGAATAAACTCAAAAACTAAACAACATGACTAAAACACATTTAAACAAACAAAAATAGATAATGAGTTTCACACTTATTACTACATCAGAATATAACAAATAGGCCTACACATAATATCAATACGGATAAAAGTCTTCTCACGTCCTCTTCACCCTTATAGCTCTTGCAGCTCATTCAAAGGGCCAGCGCTGCATGCTTATGCATCCTCGAAATCATCCAAGTCAAGTTGAAGTTGCTGAAGGTAGTTTTCATCACCAATATCCCTACAATTACCCTCAGCCATTAGATACGAGTGGGTGTCCAATAACGTATTAGACAAAGGTCTTTTCATATCAGACTGTATTGCTACAGCAGTCAATGAGGTGTTAACCACCTTGCGAATCATAACTTTAACACAACTCAAAGCGCACATAATCATTACAAAAAACAACAATATTACTCCAACAACTGGCAAAAGTAACTGTAATATACCTGCTCCCCATGATCCAAAGATATTAACCAACCAACTGCGATAAGGATTCTCAATTCTAGGTTTAGAATACAAAGAAGACTGAAAACGGCCTAAAACAGTGATAACATCTGTCAAATTATCCGTAACATCCGGAATCAAAGTCATACAAGAACCACCAGTCAAATTTAGAGTCGCACACAAACCTCCAGTTTTAGCTAGTAAAAAATCCAAAGCTTGTTGATGTTTCAACAAGGTCAATCTATGAGACTTTAAAGTATCCTTTATGAGTGAAAACCCTTTCATTGTTGCATTTGCAAACCCCCACATAGTATAAGATAATCTATCTACATGCAAAGACATAGCAGTTACTGCTATTTGTGGAAAGAAGAAACTCATAAACTTATCATACCAAGAAACTTGTTGACCAAAAGCTGCTTGCTGACCAAAGGCTGTTATATCTGTAAGCTCTGTAGGAAGTGATCTAGGCTTTCTAACATGTGTACTATTTAACTCACTTGCTTCAGCCGAAGAAGTATTTTCCCATTGTCTTGTCATCTGAATTAAGTTTACTGGTACTGTCAAATGAACATAGTAACAGCATCCTGACCAAAACCTAGGCAAATAATAATAATAATTTTGACCCCCACACATAAAAACAAGATCTATCAAAGCACCTGTGGCTGAATATCCAATAGTAGGACCCTCTTGTATTACTACAGTCTTTCCATTTCCATGAAACTTATACACACCAGGATACCTCCCTCCATACTCCTTACATTCCGCCACACCCATGAACACTGTTTCAATCATATCCTGTCCAGATGCATATGGAGGATTCCCATCCTGGTAACAAAAACAATAGGGTGGCTTTTCTAACACCCGAACCTGACCAACAGGCTCCGGTCTACTCCTAAGATCTGTAGCACTATGAATCGGAATAATTTTGCCATACTTACTATCACACTCAACATCAAACGAACTCTGAAAGTACTGCTTCCCAATTTGCTGCTCATACTCGCAAGAAACACCCTTCATTTCATCTTTCCTCAGTGGTCTTCCAACAGGACTTAAACACATGTCTATGCTATTACAAGGAGGCGTAACCACAGCTATCATTCCTCTCCTATCTGGATATGTGTGCTTTACCATATAGGCCATCATTTCATACCATGTATTACCCTTCTCACCCAATGGCTGTAGGTAATTATCATCTAGCTCATTTACATCATCAGTCTGTATTGGTTCCAGCAGAGTTTGCCTCTTTGCCTTTCCATGAATTCCCGCTGATGAGACATCTTGAGTCTGCGTTGTTTCCACTAAGTCTGCAATGTGCTCTTCCAGGGTTGCATTTAATGTCATTAAGCCTCCAACAGATGGTAGCAAATGCACCAGCATAAGCAATCCCACAACCTTGAATTTGGGCATCTCATGGTATTGGTGCCCTCTTACAGTGGGACGCATGGATCCAAGTTGTCCTCTCCTTGACTTTTACTGCCGTTGGTGTAGTAAGCAGGACCTGGTATGGACCTCTCCACCGCGGAGAATGCCAATGTCGTCTCCTCAGATCCTTCACCAAAACCCAATCTCCTGGCTGGAAAGGATGGGTTGTTTCTCCTTCCCTCAGAGGCGATGGAAGAGCTGCTTTCACCTGAACAGAAATTGAACTCATTACTTGAGTTAACTTCTTACAGTAGGCCACTATAGCCTCATCTACAAGAATTTGATCTGTGTGTGTTCCCTTATACAGATTTTGGCCTATAGGCATAACTCTTCCTGTCAAAACTTCATGTGGAGAGAGACCTGTAGTAGAGTGATGCCTTCCCCTCATATACATTAACACCAGGGGGAGACAAGAAACCCAATCTAACTGCGTTTCTTCCATCATTTTCGTGAGCTTGTTTTTCAACACTCCATTAGCTCTCTCAACAGCACCCCCACTCTGTGGATGGTAAGCACAATGCTGTCTTAAATCAATACCTGTTTTTTCCGCCAGGTATGAGATTGTATTATTAACAAAATGAGAGCCATTATCCGATGACAATTTTTCCGGAATCCCCCATCGTGGAATAATTTCCTGCAACAAATGTTTAGCAGTAGATTTTGCATCTGCCTGCTTACAGGGAAAAGCTTCTATCCACTTGGAGAACATATCTACAACAACCAGACAATACTTATATCCTCTAGCTGGAGTTAATTCAATGAAATCCATCATGAGATGTTGAAACGGACTATCAGGAATAGGAAATGCTGATTGTGTCGTGTTGTGCGACTTACCTATGTTATGTTGAGCACACACCAGGCATCTTTTGCAAAAGTTTTCTGCTACGGTGCTAAAGCCAATGGAGTCCCAATTTTGTGCAATGAATTCAGTCATACCACCCTTTGAAACATGATCCGGTCCATGGGAGAGCTTCGCCATGTAGGGGAAAAGTTGCTTAGGCAAGCAAGGTTTATCTCGTGGACCCCTCCAGACTCCCTTTGAATCACAACGACCATGTTTCCTCCACGCAGTCTTCTCTGCTGCACTGGCCATTGATTGGATGTCTTTAAGGGACATGTGTGGATCAAAAGGGGTCTGAGCCGCTGGAAAAGCAAGGTACATTTGAAGCGAATGCATTTCAGATGAAACCGCAGCAGACTTAGCAGCAGAATCAGCAAGAGAATTTCCTTTAGAAACAGCATCTCCAATCCTAACATGTGCTTGGCACTTACAAACAGCTATCTGAGATGGAAGCAAGATAGCCTCAAGAAGATTGCCAACAAGTTGATGATGTTGAATCGGGGTACCCTGTGACGTAAGGAATCCTCTATTCTTCCACAAAGTCCCAAAATCATGTACTACTCCAAAAGCATACCTGCTATCAGTATAGATAGTAACAGATTTTCCAGATGCAAGAATGCATGCCCTTGTTAAAGCGAAAAGCTCAGCAGCCTGAGCAGAAAGATGAGCTGGAAGTCTTGCTGATTCCACCACTTCATGATCAGTAACAATGGCATAACCAACAGCCCCTATTCCTTCCAACCTTCTAGCTGATCCATCCACATAATAAATCAGGTCAGGATTAAGAAGAGGTTCAACAGAAAGATCTTGTCTAGGAGTTACTGTTTCAGCAATAACTGCCAGACAGTCGTGAGCTTCCCCATCCTCCTCAATAGGAAGAAGGGTGGCTGGATTCAAGACATTACACCTTTGCAAGGTGACATGTGGAAGACTCAAAATGTTATAATAATGGAGGGTAGAAGCTGGGGTAAAATGAGCCGTCTTAGCTTGAAGAAGAATAGTAGCCACAGCGTGTGGAACCAAAACAGTCAAAGATCTGTAAGCCACTAAAGAAGAAGAAGCTGTCACAGCCGCTGCAGCCGCAGCCACTGCTCTAGAACAAGGAGGAAGCCCTCTCACAACAGATGGAAGCCTTTGAGAATAATAAGCAACTGGCTTAAGTTTATCACCATGCTTCTGAAGCAAAACAGCACTATAAAACCCTTTCTTCTCATCCACTGCCAAAGTGAAATCCCTTGACAAATCAGGAATGCCTAAGGCTGGAGCAGAAGCCAAGGCTTCCTTCAGTTTTACAAAAGAGTTAGTAGCTTCAGGAGTCCAAGTCACTAAGTCATGTGCAGTCAGTCCAGTCGCATGCGCCATGTCTGAAAGTGGTTGAACTATTTTAGCATAATCACAGATCCACTGTCTACAGTAGCCTGTACATCCCAAAAAGGATAGCACCTGTTTCTTCGTCATTGGTTTAGGCATTGACAGTACCGCTTGAATTCTGTCTTTGCCAATTGTTCGTTTATTTTGTGAGATCTCATGTCCCAAATAGTGCACTTCTTGTTTTACCAGCTGGAGTTTTTCTAGCGACGCTTTATGTCCCTGCAAAGCTAAATATTTTAAAAGGGCGTTTGTATCCGCGATGCAGTTTTCCTCAGATATCGAACACACAAGCAAATCATCTACATACTGAATTAAAGTACTTCCCTTGGGAAATACAAAACCTGCTAAATTTTCCTGCAATGCAGCTGAATAAACTGTTGGTGATTCTGCAAATCCTTGAGGAACTCTGGTCCAAGTATATTTTTTACCTTTAAAAGTAAAAGCAAACCAATATTGTGAAGCCAGATCAACTGGAATGCTAAAGAAAGCATTTGCCAAATCTATCACAGTGAACCATTTTGCATTACCAGGTACTGAAGACAAGATTGTAGCTGGATTGGGTACAACTGCTGCACGGGCAAACACAGCTTCATTCACAGCACGCAGATCATGAACAGGTCGCCAAGATTTGCCATCAGCTTTCTTTATTGGAAGGAGTGGGGTATTACATGGAGAAGTTGGAGCTGGAACAATAATTTTATCGTTCAAGAGTTGCTCAATAATAGGAGTCATACCTTCTTCTGCATCGGGCCTCAGAGGATATTGTCGCTTATTAGGCCTGTAATCTGATTTAGGAACCACTACTAATGGAGTGGCATCCTTGATCAGACCCACATCATATTTATGTGTTGCCCACAATTGTTTAGGAACACCTTCCAATGCTGGATGGTTTTCTTTAGACTCAAAACTGTCCATCACAAAATTATGGACCACAAGGGGAAACTGATCAACCAATTGAATTGTCCTGTGGGCGCTAAATGTACAGTGGAAAGGATGGAGAATGACTCCCTTTTCACAGTTCACCTTCTGGCCTATAGCTAAATTAGTGTCACAACAGGACACATCCATGCCTTGTAGTACCATCCCTACATCATAATCTGAAAGCGCTGGCGAACTGGCCAAAACAACATAAGGGACACCAATCTTCCGAAACACTTTCCTCTGCATTTCATTTAGATCAACAAGCAAAACAACAAAATCCTCTGTGACCACAATACCATTACCATGCAACCTTTCCTCTTGTATTTGTCTGTTCCACTCTTCCTTAAACTGTTCATCTACACCTTCATATGTCACATGTGACACACACTTATAGCTGCATAAATCATGTCTAAAAAACATTTCATCACTATGAGTCTCAACAAAATCATGCAATTCCTGCACAACTGAAGAAGGGTCTATGCTCCAACAATACTCAACAGCTGGGGAGTGACACACCATAACAGCCAAAGTTTCGTCACAATGATCAGATTTTTTCAACACTAAACCTTTTTCTGTGCACTCAATAGTCAAGCCCAAAGCACATAACAAATCTCTTCCTGCCAAATTCACCGGACACTCTGGGACAATGACAAATGAATGCTGTATTTTTGAAACACCAAATTCCTCACATTCTACTGGACACAGTTTGGTCACCTTACACTTTATAGGTGTTCCGGAGACTCCAATGCAAGTCTTAATTTTTTGAGACAAATGGAAAGCTTCTGTTGCCGATCTTAATGTTGATTCAGTAGCTCCTGTGTCAGCCAGCATTTCATAGGTGGTACCGTGGACTGTGATTTTAAACATTGGAAGTTCTTTAGACTTGAAGCAAAGAGAAAGGTAAAATAGATCAGAGTTTTCAGAATTATTTATTTGAGGTTTTTCACTCTCCTTCTCCTGAATAATAGAAGGATTTGAGACTTGCTCAGACAGTCATGTTCTCTGTGATAGTTGATTCCTTCTTCCAAATGGTCTATTCACAGACACATTGCCAGGTGGAGGACGTGCCACTCCTTGTCCACCATCCCATTCCTCCGACATTGCAACAGGACAGTCTCTGGCCCAGTGGCCCATTTGGCCACACTTCCAACAGGCCTCGCTTCCATCTCTATTGTTAAAGGAGAAGCCTCTACCTCTTCCTCGTCCTCGACCTCTGCCTCTTACAGGTGGAGCATAATAAGCCATCTGAACCATCTGCAATCTTTCAGCCACTACTTTAGATTTCTTCTTTTGCTGGTTTCTTTCATCCTGAAGAACAGTCTCAGCATGTATGCAATATCTTTTAATGTCATTCAATCTGGCAGTTTGCCATGCCACACAGTGTCTGACGAAAATAGCTCTCACTTCCGGAGACAGACCATCCACCAAGGCCTGTACAAACTGTCTTTCCCACACAGTATCATCGACAGTGTTAGCTGGTTGTTCATTTCCACTATGTGTGTTAAAAACTTGGAGCTTTCTGAAGAAATAATCATCAAACGATTCTTCTGGTTTTTGCACACATGCATTTACAGTTGTCATATTTATGACTGGTTTAAATTGTGTCACCAATGCTTGACACAAAGCTGCCAGCTGCATTTGATAAGGGGCGCCATTTGCAACAGTCCATGGGGCAGCTGGATCCCAATTAGCAGGCTTAACTTCTCCCCAGGCAAGACCCATCTTAGTAGCACAAACATGCTCCAATTCAGCAGCAGTGGGTTTACACTGTATTACCATCTTTGCCAAAGCGTCTGCAAAGACTTTTCCATTATTCTTAGGGTCTGGAAGTTTGTCAATGATAGCCTGCAATTCTGTTATCTTCCATGGTCTATAAACATGCTGTACACCCCCAGCTCCATTAGGGCACTCTATCATTGGGCCAAGAAATGTGTCTCCAAAAGCACCTCCACATGCTCCCTCCTCTGGAGCAGCAGACGGAAGATCCAATGTTGAAGCTGACATTGTGGGCTGATAAACAGTTCCTGACCTTGTCATAGCTAGGCCACCTGGATTGAAACTTGTTTTTCTCCTCACCACCATTGGAGTCAACCATTCAGCAGCACAAAGACGTGGTGTTTTCTGAGGTGTTAGTGTTGGTGGTTTCATGGCTTGCTCCAGCAACCCAGCATATGGTGGAGGGGGACGGCTGATAGGTGACACTACAGCAGCTCCTTTACTTTCCTCTGATTCTATAAATACCTCTCCTACAGCTCCTCCTACAGCTCCTTCTCCCAGCTGTGGGTGATATTGTTGCTCACTGGGAGGAGCCACATCTCCCAACTGTGGAGGAGGACTTCTTGCTGGACAGTCCAACAAATCATCCACCTTATGAACACTGACCATAGTAGTAGCGGGCGGTGTTATTTTAGGACGACTGCCAATTATCTGCTTCGTGTGACAAATCTTTCGACTGATGGCATCCCATACCCCAACACATTCTATCATATACCCATAATCCCAATCAGAAGGGCCTAAAGGACTGGGTGGAGCTGTTAACTCATGCAACAACAATATCTGAGACTTCTCAAAAGAACCACTTCGTGGCCACCGCGAGTCAAAATCTGCTACATGATCACAAAATGGCACTGTGTAATAAGTTGTACTCGTTATTTCTTCAACAAGGGCTTTTGGCGTCATTTGTGCCAATTTGTTGTATGTGTCATCCACACACAAGGAAACAAATGTTCTAACACTTTTACACATTTTTTCAGTTCTTTCTCTATTGTCTGCTTCTTTTTCCCACAATTTCAAACTTTCAATTTGTTTTGTCCATCTATCATTAACCTTCTTAGCAGCTCGTACTTTAGCTTTCTTAATTTTATCCTCAAATCTCTTTGCTATTTTTTTTCTCAGATTCCTAAGAGAAGCATGTTGTAGACTCCCATATTGAGGAAATCCTGAATTCTTATGCCACTTTGGCAAAAATTGTACGGCAACAGAGCCATACTTATCAAACATTTCTTTTGCTGGACTTTGAAGGTTTTTCTGATTGCTGTTAATGGCACCCATGGCGATTCTGTTCCAATTATATAATACTATGTTAAGATATTTAAATAAACACCTTCTAATGAATCTTATATTAACTTTTTCAAAAAGAGAAAGAAAAAAGAAAAAGGAAAGAAACCTTCAAAAAACTATCCCTTTTCTTCACCTACTGACATGCACTCAGGGACTGAATGAATGTGTGACAAAAATATCTTCCACAGACTAACTGTCTGCTGTAGAAACAGAGGAGACAAAATATGTACCAGCTGTCTGATTCCCTAGTCTGACCACTAACCTAATCAGACAAATTACTATTTCTCACACTTCTTTTTGTCCTTTCCTTGTTGAAAAGAACTTAAAAAAATACGCCACACCAACTGTGCAGTGCGTTCAATAATTTCAATAGGAGAAAGGAAAATTTGACCTTGCTCATCAAGAGATTGATAATGCATGCGATGTAAATCACCAAAAAGGTGGACAGGCATCATTAATTACTCATACAAAACAGTCCACGTTGAACTATTTTCATTTAGTCTATGCATTCAGCATAACTCACTTTTCGTCTTTATTTATTTATTCTATTTATTTATCTTGTGTTTTTTTTTTTTTTTTTTTTTTTTTTTTTTTTTGTTTTGTTTTTTTTTCCTCGTGAGTTCAACAACTAATTGTTAGCATTTATGTGGGGAAAAATTTCCTGAACTGGTCTACACCCAGACATCAAGCAGACAGAAGCCGCCGACACATAACCACACAGGGAAATGCAATAACTCAAACAAAGAAAAACAGTACTGTACAGCACGGACTCTAACCGTACTAAGCGCTTCTTAACAATTTACGCAGGCTCACATATTGATAGAACTCTGATCTCACCTCGTATTTTAGGCCTTTTTGGGGACTCTAACCCCTTTTATTTATCTGGCTTTTAGTTACGCAGGCTCACATATTGATGGAACTCTGATCTCACCTCGTATTGTACGCAGGCTCACGTTTGTTGTTCCCGATCTTACCTCGCACTTTTAGCCTTGGGGACTCTAACCCCTATTAGCTTTTATCAAGGACTCTAACCTTGAAAGGGACCCTGGCAGCGGACTCTAACCCTGCCTTTTTTACAGTGCACACAGGGGACTCCAACCCCAAACCCAACCTTATGACTCCATTATTTCAACAACCAACAATGCATAGTCAAACCCACCAATTTAGAATTTAAAAGCAACAAACAAATGCAATTTCCACATAATCAGATCAACAGTTGCCAATACAAGTCCCCATAAAAGTGGTTCTTTCAACTTACTGCCGTCCCGTTTCTCGAAAGGAAGACGTCAGGCGTCCCGAAAAAACCCTTTCTTACTGGGCGTCGAGGTTCCTCAGTCTCCTAGGACTGTCCCGATCGTGGAGTCCGTCAGTCTTACGAGAAAAGGTCGGCAGGTTAGCATCCCGGACGAGCCCCCAAAATGTAATGGGAAATTGCAGATCACTCAATAAACACACAAGAGAGCATTGTCAGGTTATGAAATAGTGTAATCAAATAATACAATCAGAAGTATAATGCATCATAGTTCTGGAGACAAAGAATACGTACCACCTAGCTATCTTTTCTTTGTCTGAAAGGTTGGCACTTAACCAGTCCCTTAAATACTACTTGTACAGAATTTATGACATCTGCTTACTAACCTTACAGGTCAGCAACCAACCCTCAGATAGAAACATAGGTCAGAAGTTCAGCTAACCTAGGAACAGTCTTTCTTTACGACCATATATGACAGTACATAAGCATGCACCAAGTAGCATCACAAAATAACATCCCTGCTATATTAAATTAAGGACAAACCACACTATCCTCTAAAGCTTATCAGTTTTACACATAAACATCTACATAACTACAGTTTATCTTATCACTGGCTCAGGTAAGGGTATAACAGAATAAACTTAACTGTTAAACACACAACTGCCTCATCTTACACAGCAAAGAACTAAGTTTAGAATATATATAGCACAGAGGAATTTAGAACATGTGTGAAACACTAACTAACACTAAACTGAACTTAAACACTGTCTGAAACATGTATGATATATTGAAGAAATACATCAAATGATAACCTGTGATTCAGTTTTCTTTTACATTCTCAGAACATCATAAAGAAGGTGAGCGGTCAGAAGTTTGTTTACAAGTTCGTCAGTCAGCCCGACCCCTCGCTGCCTGACGGGATACGTAACGGAGACGAGAGCCAGAGGAGGGACAACGCCGACCCAAACGGCCAATCAAAAGGCCTTGTGGGCGTGGCCTCAACCTGTCCATCAAAGGGTTTACCACAGGTACACTTTGGCATTATTTTCCCTTTGTGGATTTCTGCAGGATATGGAGAAACACACTGATATGATCGCACTGATTGATTGATTGATTGGTTTCTGTGTGGATCCGCAGCGCTCCTCACCCAGCAGCTCCCAGAAAAGCTCCCGTAACGACTACATGAAGTCTGGCCTCTACTCCACCTTCACCATCCAATCACTGCAGGCCTCGCCCAACCCACGGCCAATCAAAACAGAGCTGCTGCTGCAACAAGACCCCGCCTCCAAGGTGGACCTTACGGCCAGAGAGGTGAGAGAGAGAGAGAGAGAGAGAGAGAAAGACTGACCCCAAACATGCGAACAAACACGCTTCGATCTACGCAAAATCGATTTTGCACGTTGTTGTATTCTAGTGTGTCTCATAGGCTTGTGACTATCGATCAGATAGTCAATCTGATCGATAGTCATGGTCATAGTTGTTTTCAATATTAAGGAACTAAATTGTTGTAGAAAATAAAATCTAAATCTGGTGGAGTGATGGAGGAGGTGATGGGCTCGTCTATCAGAGATCTCTGGTTATGACAGTAGGTTGATATGAAAATAAAAACGATTGCACAACCCTAGGAATTGGTGAACATATCATTGCACTGTGGAATTTTGAGGACACAATAGTACAGGACTGGCGGGCTGCCAGGTCAAAAAAAAAAAATTTAATGCCCAAAATAAAGCCAAATATCCATTCATTCGGAAATTTAAAGCGTTTGGGAGCCCCGAGTTGTGAGTCAACCTCTGTGTCGTTGCCTGAGAAACTCGTGATAGTGCAGCTCTGTTTAAGGAACAGGGTAGTGCATAAAATGTGGCGTAGCAGGTGAGTGAGCGGTTGAGTGAAAGAGCAAGCGGCAGAAAAGTGACGGTGAATGTGAGTGGATTAGAGAAGCAGTGAGTGGTCAATCTGGCAGTAAATGTACAGTACAGACTATAGTGTGTCAGTTAATAAATACTGCAGCTTCTCAAGACACATCTGTTGCTGTTAGCTCCACAGTTAGCGACAGTGGGTTAGCCTAACCTGCAGACGCTAAACAGAGAAATAGAGAAAGAAGAAATGTGTGCCCAACCCCTCCGGCATCGCCCCCAGGCCAAAGCAGTCAACCTCTGGGAAACACTGGTAGATACATTAACTCATGCTGTGTGCTGTCCAGAGACACACAGATACAACAGCAGGTGATACAGTAACTATAGTGGGCTGTGCTCTGGTCCCATAGACTAAACACTGAGGTGATGCCGCACACAAGTTTGACAAAAAAAAAACAACAAAAACAAAGCATTTTAACACAAAGTTCTGCTGTTACTCAAAGCATTAAAATATTCTGATCTCTCTCCTGGCTTTGTTTCCTCTTCCTCTTCCTCCTCTTCCTCCTCTCAGGTCTGTTTATTATCGGAGTCTAAATCCTCTCCATCAGTAGGCGGCGCTGTTGATCCTGCTCTCCAGGTGATCGTCACTCAGCCATCTCCCTGTCCGACTCCAGCTCTCAGCCCCCAGATACCTGCCAACACCTCCAGTCAATCACAGGTCAATAATAGGCCACGCCCCCTCACGGGTCACATTTTAACGACCTTGTTAGCTGTCCTCCAGCGCCACCATCAGGACAATTTTAGCTCCACTGCTGTATGTCCAACAGTTTTCTTTCTTTCTTTCCCAGAATCCTCCGGCTCCTCCGCTGAACGACCCTCCCCAGATTTATCTCACCAGCATCGGGGATCCTTCCTCCCTCACCCCCCTCATCCCCCTGGGTCCCGTCGGTGGGTCGGTGAGTCCCGTCCCTCCGCCCCACGTCGCCATGGGCCCCCAGGTGCCGCAACAGGATGACTGCGGGGGAGTCGCCAACACTGCCAGCTTCCCTCCTCACCCCCACGCTGCTCCTCACCAGAATCACCCCCCGCCCGTTTTCGTCATCATCAACCCTCCTCCTCCTCAGCAGCAGCAGCAGCAACAACAACAGCAGCAGCAGCAACAGCAGCAGCAGCAGCAACAACAGCAGCAGCAGCAGCAGCAACAACAGCAGCAGCAGGCGGCCATGGCGGCTGCGCCTCCCTCCGTCGCTGCTCCTTCTGCTCCAACCACCACACGTCCTCCTCCTCCCCCCATCGTCATCAAGGAGGAGAACCTGCCATCAAGGGAGGAGCTGCTGGAGATGGTGTCTCTGGAGGAGAAACAGGTGAGAGGAGGAGGAGATAAACCATCATCAGTTCATGATTTGATTAACCGGTTGATTTGTTTGACTCGTCTGTGCTCGTTTTTACAGGTTCCTCAGCTGATCTGTGGCTCCGGGGAAGCAGAGCCCCCCCTCACCATCGTGGAGAGCCCGCCCCCTTCCTGCCTGGAGCCTGGGGTCGGAGGTCAACAACCTGGAGGGGAGTGGGGAGCAAAGGGGGAGGCCAAGGACTCGCTAACAGGTAACTCTTTCTTTTCTTTAGGCGTTGCTATGTGGTTTCTATGGAGCTGCTAAGGTGTTATTAGATACTGTTTGGCTTGTTTGTGTAGCAGCTGTGTCACTAGCTTGTTTCCTAAATGAAGACTGTCTGCCCAAACATCAGAGGAGATTTTATGGAGTATTTTTTATTTCATTGTTCATTGAACAGGGACGATGCACAATACAGTTATTGTACCAGATATAACTAAAAGCTCACTTCTCTCTCTGGTCCCTGCAGGGCGGATGATGATTTTATTCTTGTTTCTTTCAGTTGTGTGTTTGAGCTTCACTGTGCAGAATGATATTATGTTCAGTTTGTTTTCACCTTCATCTGCCGAAGGAGAAAAGTTTCTCTGAGCTCACCGAAAATCAGATTTTTTAAGGGGCGGGGCCTACGAGCAGGATTTGTGACATCACATCTAGTTTGGAAGCCAATCGTGGTCCAGTATTCACACTGAGAACAGACTTTACAGTGAAGGAGGAGACATCTGGTGTCCAGGAGTTAAACCTCTGAAAATAATGATATTTGCATATATATATATTCTGGATTTTTAATGAGGGAGAAAGAGTAGATGCCATTTTTTTTAGGATTTTAACGTGGTAATAATACTTGTTTGTGGAACATATGTATCACTCATATCACATTCCTTATCATTCCAAGCAGAGTATTTTTATATTAATACATGTCTGGAGGGGATCGGTCAGTTGTGGTGAATAACAATAAGAAAAAGAAAGACGGTACTAGTTTCTAACTGGGATTAACATTCACCTTCAGGGGAAAAAGAACACAGGTTCTACATCACAGCAAAGTCACCTGTTGCAGATCTGCCAACCTGTACTACGCATTTTGACATCAAAGTGCGCTGCTACGATTTGTCACTCTAAACTACGCAAAAGCTGGTGACGCCTGTGAGTTCGATTCATAAATCTATGGTTCAGTTGTGCACATGCAGAACTCAAGTCCGACAGCAAGAGGCAGCAGCTTGTAGCCTGCCGAAAAGCAACAGAAGAAGAAGAGTTCGACCAATCATAGCACCGGATTCATTCCTCCAGCCTTCACCCAAATATCAGCGGGGATATGGTCCATACATCCATGATACAGTCACACTTGACAAATACATGTCACTGATTTTAACCCTCATGATCCCCCCTCTCATTCCAGCTGGTTATTTCCTCAAGTGAGGATGCTACTTTTAACTTTTCCTTTGTTAACGTAAACGGACTGGGGTGGATGTGGAAAGTTGAAGTTGTGAATTGTGTTATGTTAAGGCAGACCTTCCAATTTTGGGAAAATATTTAACGTTAATACCGTTAGCCTAAAGTTACATAATTTTCAAGCTAGCTTGCTTGTTCACCAGGCATTTAAAGTGGCAAAGTAACGTTAGGATATATTGTCCGTATGTCGCAGATTGTAAAACGTGACTTTTTCATTGTGTGTAGTCATAATTATTGTTGCAGCTAAACCCGTAACTGTAATGAGAGGAGCAGTGGCATGATGGACCTGTGGCCTGGTGTGTGTGTGTGTGTGTGTGTGTGTGTGTGTGTGTGTGTGTGTGTGTGTGTGTGTGTGTGTGTGTGTGTGTGTTGGCACTGTAGTTTATAACTTTGCTTACTCAAGGAAAATTTCAAGGAAACAACCCCTCACTGCAAATGAAGTACAATATTTAAGGAGGGATGTGATGACTCCTATAGTTTCAGCAGCCATGTTTATATTCAGCCTGTATTGTCATTAGATCATCATACCACTGAGTTATAACCTTCCTATAATGAGAACTGTTGTATTAACCAGCTCTAAAATATTTATTTAAGGCTGGTTTGGGTTTTACAGCTACATTGTCATCATCTGTTCAAATTAGCTGAAAATCATATTTTCAAAAA
This sequence comes from Thunnus maccoyii, assembly GCF_910596095.1. NCBI lineage: Eukaryota > Metazoa > Chordata > Actinopteri > Scombriformes > Scombridae > Thunnus > Thunnus maccoyii. The sequence goes on from NC_056536.1 coordinate 32,419,728, forward strand.
TCAAATTGGTTTAAAGTTTGATTATTGTGAAGGTGAAAACAATATGAACTATGTAAATGCAGCAGTAGTGGGAGGTTAGTGTGTAGCCTGAGTGAAATTGTGTTCCTTGTGTTCATCTCATAAATCGCCTTGAGAGCTGGGTCGGCCTCTCAAACTGGTTCCTGACATACATTACAGGAAGGAAGTCTTTCATTAGTCTTGGGGAACATGTGTCATAACTTCTGGTGTTGCACAAGGGAGCTGCCTTGGGCTTCTGCTATTCTCAATATATATGCTTCTGCTAGGTGATGTCATCAGAGAACATGATGTTAACTTCCACACACTATGCCGATGATACACAATTATATATATATCTGTAAAACCAAGCAATCCACTTGCTCTAAACTCTCTGACTACCTGTCTGTCCACAATCAATAAATGGATGAGTGATGACTTTTTATGAGGAAAAAACAGAAATCTTATTAATTGAGATCCTTCAAAGACTTGGCAACCTGACTCCTTTAATCAAACCAGAAGTAACAAGCCTAGGAGTCATTTTAGATTCTGTCTCAAGCTTCAAATCCCATATAAACAAAGTGACTAAAACAGCATTCTTTTATCTCAGAAATATTGCCATGGTTCGACCATTCCTGACTCAACAAGGTGCTGAAAAACTAATTCATGCTTTTTTTTAATTTCAAGTAGATTAGACTATTGCAATGCACTTTTTTAGGGCTGTAGTCTCCCAGTCGACTGCTCGATTAGTTGGTCGATATGCTCTCATCTGACCAAATTCTCATTGGTCAAATAATCTCCGTGTTACTTTCACAAGGAGAAAAGTGCTACCTCAACAGCTTTCCAGGATTAATCCATTATTTCCTGCGGCGGGAGGGACAGACTAACAAATTACCTGTGAAAACAACGGGGGTGTATTCAAAACACCCCCGTTGTTTTCACAACTTTGAACTCGCCCAACCTAACGGAGACTGCTGGGTCTAACTGTACTCAACGTTTACTGAACGTTTACTGAATCTGTGTTTCTCCTGTAAGTATAACAACAAGAACCCCCGCCAGGCCCAAAAAATATTTTTAATGCCAAAAATAACGTCAGATATCCATTCATTCGGGAATCAATAGTGTTTGGGAGTCTCTGTGCAGCGCTGCTCTGGTACGCGAGTCAACCTCTGTGTCGTTGCCTTGGAAACTATTGGTAGCGTAACTCCGTTAAGGAATACGTAATTGCGTAGTATGTTTGCGTAGCGAGCGGGAAACTGAGCGGCAGAGAAGTGACGGTGGATGCGAGCGGGTCAGAGGAAAAGGTTAGCAGTAAGTTGTCAGTGTGGCAGTAAATGTACAGTACAGACTACAGTGTGTCAGTTAATAAATGCTAAAAAAGTCTGTTGTTTCCCCAAGTGCTGGAGTAGTGAAGGGGGTTAGCTCTAAAGTTAGCAACAATGGGTTAGCATACCCTGAAAACGCAAAACAGGGAAATGTGTGGCTGCTGAGTTCACTCTGTCCCGTTACATCCAACCTCCCCCGCGACCAATCGATTAGTTGAAGATTATGTACGATTTCAGTCGACCAAGATTTTCTTTGGTTGACTACGGCCCTACACTTTTTACAGGTCTTCCTAAAGGGTCAATTGAAAGATTACATCTCATTCAAAACTCCGCGGCCAGACTATTAAAAACAAAATAGAGAACACATCACTCCAGGCTTGGCTAGCCTACACCGGCTCCCTGTGTCCTCCAGAATCGACTTCAAAGTCCTGTTACTCGTTTTTAAAGCTCTCAATGGGTCAGGGCCGAGCTACATCAGAGACTCCCTTATTCCTTATGCTCCCTCACGAGCCCTTAGATCATCCTCTGCAGGACTGCTTGAGATCCAAACTCTGGAACACCTCACGGTAGAGAAGCAGTCTCTCTTGAAAGCTTTAAACGATGCTTAAAAACATATCTTTTTAACCGAGCCTTTCTTCAACATATGACATGAAGATGACTTTTATATGATATGACTTTTACACCATATCATATACTCAAACATTTTAATCCATTTTAAGGCATTTGTATTCTTATTGATGAATGATTGTCTTTTACTTAAGATTCATTCATTTTTCCTGTTTGCCTCCTTTTATTCTTCCTGTTAATGTTCTCAATTATTTATTTGTTTATCTATCTATATGTATGTGTATATATATGTGTGTATGTATGTATATGTATGTATGTATGTATATGTATTAGTTTTATTTATTTATTTATTTTAAAAGTGAAGCACTTTGAGTTGCATTTTGTATGAAAGGTGCTATACAAATAAAGTGAATTATTATTATTATTATTATTATTATTATCATCTGTGTTTAGGCAGGTGAAAGACAAATGGACAAACAGGCATAAATGACCAACTAACAGTTTTGGCATCTGCACATATTTTTGTAAACGATCTGTTCCAGGCATCCTTCACATTGTTGTCAGTTTGCTGCATGTGTACACATGTTATGTGTATGTTTGCAAATTATGTACAATAATTCATTGTGTGAACAGCAGTGATTTGCATCCAGGTCGGGGAAGTGGTACTCAAAAAATTCGTCCAGGGTTGGCAGGTCTGCTGTCGCTAAGCGGTAACCGGGGAGATATCTGAGGGCATTTCAAGGTGGTTGTTGTTGGTGTCAGTAGGTGTTTGCTATGGGAGCAGATAAGGAGTTGCTATTGTGTGTGTACAGACAGTTATAAAGGAGCTATTAAATGGCTGCTGCGGTGGATTTTAGGAGGGACGATTACAGCAAGAAAAACATGTTTCACTGTTCATTCGGGCTCCAGACACACTTGACGAATTGTGAGCCCGTCCTTTAATTCTGGGTGGTTGTTAGGGTGTTTCAGATATCAACAACAACACTCTCCAGCTGATGTCAGTCCTCTCTGCAGCCCGGCCTGTACTGGAGTTTTAAGGCAGATGCCTGTAACCAAATTTCAGAGTCCAATAAATCTTTTTTTAACATAAAGGCAAAATACAAACTGCAGTGTTTGAGATATTTTATAGTGTAAAAAGAAACTTGTCAACACTCTCTGGAGGACAAATGACCTCAAACTTATCTTTGACATTTCTTTACTGGCATTTACTGGTACTGATCAGACCACAGATACGCTGGTGCTGATATATGTGTGATAAACTAATATGAGCCGCTACGTTCACCCAGATGATTTATCAGCTGGACTTTGTTTCATACAGCGAGCAGCAGGAAGTCGCTTTTAACATTCATGAGTCTGTTTGCATGCAGTTTCATTCAGTTGTTGGTGTGTTTTTTATGACTGGCAGTTAATGGCTGCAACTAATGAATGTTTTTATTATCCAATAATCTGTATTGATTCATTTATTACTAGTTTGGTTTATAATATATCAGAAAATGGTTAGAAAAAGCCTTGTTTTACAATATTGAGTGTTTTTTTTTGTCCATAACCCAAAAAAATTCAGTTTACTGTCATAGAGGACGAAAGAAACCAGAAAATATTCACATTTAGAAGCTGGAATCAAAGAATTTGGGCGTTTTTTCTAAAAAACAAAAGACTCAGAATAGTTGGTGATTAATTTTCTGCTTTACTGGCAGTTATAAATTATTCTGTTTCGGAGAATAAATGAATCAGAAGGATTTTGATCTGAAGAAGATGTTTTTGCAGAATTTGGGAGGATTTGTTGTCTCACTTTGTTGTATTTGAGCAGCGTGGGAGCGTCAGTCTCTGTGTTCACATTAGTTTTTTTCTCAGTTTTTCTCTCTCTCTCTCTCTCTCTCTCAGATACCTCCGTCCCTCCTGTGACATCATCCTCAGCGGTGACCTCGACCTCAGACGCCGTTCCTCCCAAACCAAAGAAGCCGCGGGGCCTGGAGCTGCCCTCCTCCCCCTCCCTCCCTCCCGGCCTCTCCCTGGATAAGGTCCGCAGCCTGCACTCTCAACAACATCAATCAATTATTTTGAATTTTTCTTGAATATTAAATGAACTGATGCGGTTGGGAATCGAACCCTCGACCCTGGCAGCCCCTTACTGGGCTCCAGCTGCGAAGCCTGTGACATCACATCCTCTGTTTCCTCCGCAGGTTAACGCAGCTGTTAACAGTTTATTGGCTCCCGGATCAGCGACCAACACGCTCACGCCGACCGTCATCACCTCCCACGCTCTGGTAAACGCGCCGCCCTCGAAGAAGACGCTTGTTGTTGTGTTGAAACGTTGTGTTTGTTCTCTGACTTTTTTCGTTGTTTTTCATCTGATATGAAACTCTCTTTCTCTCCGTCCAGACTCCGGTCCTGCTGACTCCCAGTCCTCTTCCCTCCACCATCCACTTCTGGAGCACGCTCAGTCCCATCGCTCCCCGCTCCCCCGCCAAGCTCTCCTTCCAGGTAATACACCGAGCCCGCTGCGTGTAATGGTTATCATAACCGTCTAAATCCAGATACTGTAACTGCCAGTAACAAATAAAGACCAGTCCCTTTATAAAGACCTGTCCAAAGGTTAGTTATAAGATTATTTTGTGTGCATTTGTCAGCTGTCGGGAGACGTTTTACATCTATAGACTGTAGGTGAGAAGGTGCTGCAGGAAGCTGTTTAGAGTTTCAGTCAGCAGCATCAGACCTGCAGCAAACACTGTCACTGCTGCAGCTCCAGCAGCATCCAGTCACTGTGGGAAAGAAGAGAGTTTAGCATTTTTCTGCTGCTTATCTGGGTCCAATTACTGTTATAAACTGCCGGGAAGTCTGATAAAAATTATTCTAGGTCATATCGTCCCTGCTGGTTTACCGTCATACTTTCATATTTTGACCGCTATGATTGTGAAACGCGTTCAACAGCATGTGGTGTTAATTTAACTTAAATTTAACTGCAGAAACTCTGAAGGAAGTTTAGTTTTTCAGTTGCTGTGTGGTTTTTCACTTATCGGGAAGGTCGGTGGTTCGATCCCCGGCTCCTCCGGTCAGCACGTTGAAGTGTCCTCGCGAAAGATACTAAACCCCAAACTGCTCCAAAGTGTGTGTGTGTGTGTCAGTGGCAAGGCAAGTTTATTTGTATAGCACATTTCAAGTGGTTTACATAGAGCACAAAGGGTATTAAATCAGAATATAAAAGCAACACAAGTAAAAAGACATATAAAAACAATTAGAAAGTGTTACATTTAGAAATAAAAGGAAGCTAAAAGGGAATAAGACAGATAAAACAAGAGAAGAAAAGTAACAGTGCAGTGTAAAATATTAACCCTCAATGTGGTTTAATGAAAGGTAAACAGGAAAGTCTTCAGCTGCGATTTAAAAGAACTGAGAGTCGCAGCTGACCTGCAGTTTTCTGGGAGTTTGTTCCAGATATGTGGAGCATAAAAACTGAACGCTGCTTCTCCATGTTTAGTTTTGACTCTGGGGACAGAAAGCAGACCTGATCCAGACCTGATCCAGACCTCCTTAGAGGAAGCAGCAGATCAGAAATGTATTTTGGCCCCGAACCATTCACTGCTTTATAAACCAACAGCAATATCTTAAAGTCAGTTCTTTAACAGACAGGAAGCAATGGGTGAATGAGTATTAGAAACACTGTAAAGCGTTGTATCGCTCCTGATGAGCAGGTTGGCACCTCGCACGGTGGCCTCTGCCATCAGTGTTTGAGTGTGTGTGTGTCTGTGTGTGTGAATGCTGGCGTGTGTTGTAAAGCGCTCCAAGTGGTCGTTAGACTAGAAAAAGGCTTTATATAAATGCAGCCCATTTACCATTGAAGCTGCTGTCAGTGAAACTCAACTCACCCTGCTGAGTTTTCTCAGTGAAAACAGGAAAGGGAGGCGTTATGCTTAAGAGATTTTAATATGAGATACCTTCACTGGAAATGTCATTTAAGATAGTGATAAAAGAAAAAAAGTCGAGGTGATAGATAACTGTATTGTTTTAAGCAGAGCGTTGAGTATGACAGGACTGTTTTAACATGAACATTATACTAAACAGGAGCAGAAAACAGGGAGCCTTTTTACTAAAATGTAATCAAATATAAAACAGCAGAATATAAATGAAGGTTTTAAATTATAGGAGTTAAAGTGTATAATTAACCTGTTGGATCTCAGCGTGTGACAGCAGGTTTGGAACAAAATATCAAATGTTTTCAAATCTCCTTGAAAAAAGAAAAAAAATGTCACCTGTGACTTGTTTACAGGTTTCGCACCGTTACTCACAACCACAAACATCTTTGACCGGTTTGTGTGCAGCTTTGTGAACTGAAACCACATCAAAAGCACAAACGTGTTCAGCTCTTCATCCTCACACATTGCTGCAATATGTAGATTTTTTTGTGCAACACATTTTGCAGTTCAAATTAGAACCACACATATTATTATCACAGCGGTGCAACTGTCAGGTTTTTAGAAGAGCAGCTCTGTAGATGTCTGTCTGTGAGACAGACAGACAGCTGCTGGATGAATTATCATAAAGTTTGGTACAGATATGTTGAGGATGAATCCAAATGACCTCAGTGATCCTTCTATTCTAGCGTCATCATCAGTTTGGATACTACAGACGAAGACTCTCCTCCAAACATTTATTATAAGCAGGTTTTGACTCTGGAAAAGAGGCAAAATTCAGTATACTCAAACCAGACCAGCCTGATTTCAGTTTAAATGAACACTGTGGTTTAACATTATTGTTCTACAAATCAACGCACAGCGAGGGTAAAACTGCACATGTGGAGGGCAGCGTTACACGTCTCATAGTGTACATTGATGCTGCTGGAATTACATCAAAAGAGGAAAAGTAGACAAGAAACATCTGGAATAAAAACTTGTGAAAAAGAGGTAGTGGTGTGCTCGAGGACTGTCTCGATCATATAAAACTCAAGATAAATGCTCTTGAAGATAAGGGTCATCACATAGAAGGAAAAAAACAAACTGGAGCAGGAATGGAAAAACTCTGCGATTAAACGCACAATATGTCATTTCAGCCGCTAGGGGTCTCAATCAAAACAATAACAAAAGACGGAGTGTGATGACGGTGTGAAGTAGCAAGGGATCATGGGAGTTGTTGTCTTCCTCGTTAAATAACCAGCTTCACCGGGATAGGATTACTCCAGTGTTCATCATTCAGGATGTTTTTACCCGCAGAGGTCTCCTCCTCTCCAAACGGAACCGGTGATTACAGGTAAAAACACTGAATAAAACTGATTCACCTAAAAAAAATCATTGTTTCTCCGACGATGTTTGGTGACCACCGGACGTCCGTTATGGGCCGTTAGCCGAGCTGCTGCTAACACTTGTTCGGTTTATTTCTCTTATAACTTTAGATTCAGACGTTCGGCCGGTTTCTCCCGGGAGCCGAATTACCCGCAGAGGTCTCCTCCTCTCCAAAAACAAACGTACACGCAGATTAAAATTGTTAAAATACTAATTTAAGCTGTTTTACCTAAAAAATCAGTGTTTCTCCGACGATGTTCGGCGACGACCGGACGTCCGTTATGGGCCGTTAGCCGAGCTGCTGCTAACACTTGTTCGGTTTATTTCTAATATAACGGTCGGTCGGTTTCTCCCGGGAGCCAAATTATCCGCAGAGGTCTCCTCCTCTCCAAAAACAAAGGTACACGCAGATTAAAATCGTTAAAATACTAATTTAAGCTGTTTACCTAAAAAATCAGTGTTTCTCCGACGATGTTCGGTGACCACCGGACTTCCTGGAGGGGCTGTTAGCCAAGCTGCTGCTAACGTTTGTCCAGTTTATTCCTCTGATAACTTAAGATCCAGACGTCCAATGACTAAAATCCTTCTTCCGGCCAAAAGATATAGTTAAAAGCCACCTAAATTTATCATGAAAATGTGGCTTAAAACTGAATAAAAGTCAATTTATAACAATTTCTGTGGAACAAGCACAACACCGATGTACTATCTTGTATGTGTGTAAGTTACTCTTTGGTAGACGCCATTGTAGCGGACAAACACAGCACCGCTGTGTGCATCTTGTGCGTGTTTACTCTTTGGTAGAGGAGGTATGACGCCATTGACATGCGACCAAATGAAACGGTCCGTTACTTTGATTAAATTACAGATTTCTCTGGGTTTGAAAATTGTTGGATAATATTCTACATTTATAGAAAAGGCGTGTAATCAATCTCCTCATTTAAACCAGGATATAGCATTGCATCAAGTTTGAATGCATCAAGTTTGAAAATCCAAAAAGTTTCCCTTTGGAGAAGTCTGTGTAAACGATCGCCACCCCTGATGGAGATTTTTACTAATTCTGAACCCTAAACATCTGGAATAATCGGCAGAATACAAGGCGGCGGCTGGTTGTCTGAAGTCGCAGATGATATGAGATCCATCGCAGGAGGTTTTGTGTTGTTTTCCATTTAGTATGAGACGTGTAGTCGACTTCATTTGTTGTATACTTGGTGCAAAAACCGCATACCGTGACCAAGCGGCAAACTCGGGGGCTGTAAAATGAAGCCAATGCGGAAGTGCCACTTGAGGCTCCAAAAGCGAGTCAATCTCCATAGACCCCCATGTTAAAATGCCCAACTTTACAGCAGAAATAAACATGTTTACAGCCTGGTACAAACAACGGTTTTGGTCTCTAAAGCTAATTTCTCCTTTCATGACAACTGTACGGGGGGTGAATTTTTTTATAACTCGCTCGTTTAAGTTTTATTAAGCCGTAAAGTTCTGCATAATGAAGGACATGGCTGCTTTGAGTGACAGGTCCACCAGCTGCTAGGTGGCTTGTTTCAGCCATTCGGCCCGCCTCTTTGCCCATTTTTGATTGGCTGGGAGTTAGGCAGTGTCACGCACTGCCAAGATGGCGACGGCCGGAGCAGCTCGCTTTGAGCTTCAAAACCGCTCTTCAGAAACCAACGGGTGACGTCACGGTAACTACGTCCATATTTTTATACAGTCTATGACCGTGACGAGTAGCGTGTAGTTCATACTGAATAGAATTAGTTTGTAGTGTGGAAGACACTACAGTCATGTAACTCAACATGCTAACATGCTGATATTTAGTAATGCTTCACCATCTTAGTTTAGCGTGTTAGCATGCTAACATTTGCTAATCAGCACTAAACACAAAGGACAAAAAAATAAATGCACAAATAAAAATTCTCATCTGATGATGTAGATAGAGTAATTACAGTTCATCCTGAGGGGAAAGTGAATGTGTGAACAAGACTTCATGATAATCATTACTGAATATATTTCCGATTCCATATAACAGGAAAACACAGACACAAAAAGCCCAACATGGAGGAGGTTTGAGACTCCTCTTGATATGTTAAAATGAAAATGATTCACCTGAGAAGTTGTGGCTTTGAAGGGGACTTTACTTTATATTCTGGGATTCCCCAAAACTCTCAGCGGTTCTCAGCGTTTTATATCTGATGTATCATCACAGCTGTCAGATGAGCTGCAGCACCTCCAGCCACCTGCCGTGTTCCAAATTAGTCCTGATGAACAGACTGTAAACTTGATCTTACTCAACACTTATAATCACATAGAAGTGGATAATGTTACTGTGTATTTTATCATGTAAGACGCAGTGATTCGTTTCTTAGTAGGTTTATATAAATCATCTCCACGTCTCTGCTCACATACTGACTGTTATTCAGCAGCAGCAGGTGTTGTTAAGGTGTTAAGCTGACTCAGGTTGGTGGGAGGTGTGTCCTCTGCAGTCTGTCTGTCGCAGCAGAAGCAGAAAGACGACCGGTCGGGAATCAATCTGCAAGATTATCAGCAAAATGTTCAAAAAAAGAAAAGTTGATTTTTTTGTGTTTTAATCTGACTCTGAATCCAGAATATTTATTAAACTAATCAGAGCTCCTCTACAACACACACACACACACACACACACACACACTGTGCACCGCATGTACCTGTACCTGATCCATGTCCTACACACACACACACACACACACACACACACACACACACACACACAGAGAGCTGGTGTCTCTGCAGTTTTCTGGCTCACAGTTTTTACTCCATCTGTCATTTCAAACACTGAAAACACTCTGAGATTTTTGCCAAATGGAACTTAATTTGTGCTGCTTGAAAAACTACATTTAATGTTACGTTAAAAAGGGGGGAAAAAGGTGTACGTGATGTTCTTCGGTGTGTTAACGAGACGTCGAGGAGCCAAACACACCGGCTGTTTGATGACGGTACAGTAGATGATGGCAGCAGCAGGTCGTTAGTGGGATCTGATGCAGACGTGGAGGTGCACCCCCCGCTGCCGTCCAATCAGAATACAGAACACCACTGTTGCCGGGGGCAGCTACAACCGCTCGCTGTCTGAAAGCAGCTTCATTCTATGAATAAAGATGTTCAGTTTATTGTCATAAAGGACTAAAGAAACCAGAAAATATTCACATTTAAGAAGCTGGAATCAGAGAATTTGGATTTTTTTTTTCTTAAAAAATGATTCAAAATAATTAATCGATTATCAAAATAGTTGGTGATTCATTTAATAGTTGACAACTGATTGATTAATCGACTCATAGTTGCAGCTGTTGGTTTAACATGTGTGATGGTTTGATGTGTTTGGGTTTGTGGTTCTGTGTCGCCTCCTTCTGGTGAAACTGGAAACTGCAGGAAGTGAAAACGTGTTTGTTTACTGAAGCTGTTGATCATGTTTATCTCCAAAATATCAACAACTAGGAACTGAAAGTTGGTGAAAATGTGTTTGTTTTATTTCAATTCAGTTTGATTCTGATGAGACTTATTAAGCCTCAGATAAAGAAACCACCAAATAATCATAGTAATTATTAATAATAAAGTTACTGATTGATCCAGAATCCTGGTTTAGTCACAATGTTTTACTTTAACGTCAGAGTTCAGTTCATTTTCACATCAGTTTATTTATTTGTGCGGGTTAAAATCAAACAAATACACACAAACAACAAGAAAAAAAACCTCTATTTAAATAATATTCACAATAAATAAAATTCATACATAAATATAAAAGAAAAGCAAAGTCAAACTATTAAAAAAACAACAAAACAAAACACCAAATAGGATTATAAAACCAAAATTAAAGCCTTTTTTTAAATATGATCTAAAGGACCTTTTTAAAGACAAATAAATCTTAACCTTGATGAGGAAAGTAGTTCCATAAATTTGGATCCGTGTATCTGATTGAAAATTGATTTCTGGTTGTCAGATGTAAAGTCAATAAAGACACAATAAATATAGAAAAATACAAAACAGCTTTTATGGAGACAGAAAAAAAACACTCAGAGCAGATTATACAGATACATGATGAACATAAAGAGACTCAGCTTCACTTAACTCTTTATCTGTGTGTGTGTGTGTATGTGTGTGATATAAAAGCAGAGGATTAAAGGGTTTTAATATTTTCCTGATGTTTCGCAAATCTCCTGATGTATATAAAATCTCTCTGGTCTTTTCTGGCCCTCTGAAGACAGAAACAAAAGGTCTCCAGTTGGCTGCCGGTTTCCTCACAAGATATAAGAAGATACGTCCTATAAACCAGTACTGATGTCTCTGCATCGGCTTTAAATGGATCGTCTCCTTCCTGTATCTCCAGCCGTGTTACTCTTGATGCTCGTTACTCAACTGTTCCTCCTCAATTTAACAAAAATCTTTTGGCGGTTGAACATCTAGAAGCAGAGTCGAGAGTTTCTGACACAACTTCACCTGCTTCCAACGTGCACAGAGAAGGGAAATAAATCTAAAGAGGTCCAAACTCCAGCAACACATAGTAGTATATAGAACAACTTTATTGTTAGTCCAACACTCTTCAGCTTGTTGCCTTCATCAGGGTCATCATAGAACATTAAATAGAGTCGTAAATAATTATAAAAGACAACCAATCATGTACATCCAGACACATTATCAACCAATGGGGCATCTGCAAAGAAATATACACATCCAGTATAGTAACAAAAAGAGGAACTTTGGCACTAAAAAGACTGTAACGTTGAAAGATATCTACTTGATTTGACTCATTTGTACGCTGAAGCTTCATATTAGCTTCAGATAAACTTTTAAATACGTTTTTGCACAGAAGGAGGACTGTGGATTTTGTCCTCCATCACTTACACTGTAAGTTTTCATTTCACTGAGACACTGTTAATAACTACCATATACAACAAAACCCTCACATCCCAGACCCCCCCCCCCCCCTTTTTTTCTTTTTAGGTTCTTATTTCTCACACTTTTAACCTCAGTAGACACACCTATCCTCCCTTCACTCTCCCAACGGTTACCAGTCTGATACAGCCGTTCAAAATCACCACTAAACTCTCTCCCACATAGCTTAATGTTGGGCTTACAAATTCAGGCCTTTTACACAACTCAATGTTGATGAAAGAGACGAACTTCTCACCTCACAAAGGAATCCATGAGCGCCTTTATCTCTGAACGTAACAGGAAAAGGAGTTTGTAACCTCTGTCGTGCACTTTACTCTGCTCCGGCTGGGAGAGAGGGCCGAGAAGCACATCCAGGAATCCAGCTCGAAGGACCAAACTGATAGATAAATTATCAATAGGCTGAGGTTGGTTGAAGTCAAGTGTCTCTTTAATTCAAACAGAACACATGTTACAGACACGGAGAGCCCACAGAGTCTTGTTTACAGACTCCTACCAGACCTAGACAAAGCTTTACAGAGCTCTGCCTTCCACATGATATCCATATGACTTTGTCCTGCTGTTACCCTCGGGACCCTGCAGTCTAATATATATATATATATAACCATACATGGTACACAATGTACAGATTTTTTATCAATTATGAAGGGATCTCCTTCTTCAGTATGAACAGGAGGAATGATTACAGCAAGAAAAGCAGGTTTCAATGTTCATTTGGGCTCCTGACTGTTGGTTTAAGACACACATGAAAAACTGAGAACTTGTCCTTTAAGGAAAAACTAATATACGGCATCACGAGGCTGGAAGAAAAACGTGAGAAAAGGAAACTGCCGCTGTGCAAAAAATTAATGAAAGAAAATATTTTATATATGAATGAATGAATGAATGGTTTATTTCAATCATACATAAAATAAGGAACAAAACAACAATTTGTGTGGGTATGCAACTGACAAACACATCATCATACATGTTTATACCGATTCATTTCACACAATCAATGACTGAAAAAGGAACAAGCTGAAGCCCACAATCCACAAGATAACCCAGAATATCAGCAGTATGAAATAAAGAAAAAAAAATGACTCTAACTTGTAATCCTAATTATTTTACATCTTTATAATTTTATGACATAATCCTTTATTATTTTACATTTTAAGACCCTTCCATAGTTTGACTCCCAAAACTGAAACATTAGTTCTCACTTTACATTTTAATGGCAGCGTTCGATACTGTGGACCACCACGTTCTGATCCACAGGCTCAATCACCTGGTGGGCATCTCTGGGACTGTGTTGGAGCGGTTCTCCTTGTATCTCACACATAGATCCTTGTCAGTCTCTGTAGGTGAATTTGTGTCAAACACTGCAGCTTTGTCATGTGGTGTCCCCCAGGGATCAATCCTGGGACCCATTTTATTCTCCACATACATGCTGCCACTGGGACAAATCATCAGCAGTTTCAAGAACATCTCCTACCATCTCTACGCTGATGACATCCTCTGAACTTAACAGCTGTTTAAATGCAATTAGGAATTGGACGGCAAATAATTTTCTGCAGATAAAACTGAAGTCCTGATCTTTGGCCCTGATAATCTTCAGTCACCGATCAGACAGAACCTCGGTACCTTATCCTCATCTTCTCAGTCTTCCTTGCATAATCTTGGTGTAATTTTTGACCAATCAATGAGTTTTGAAGCGCACGTTAAGACGCTAACCCGATCGTGTTTCTTTCACCTGAGAAACAGCCAAACTGCGGTCTGTGGTATCAGGAAATGAAATGGAGATGTTAATACACGCCTTTATTTCATCACGATTGGACTGTTGTAACTCTCTTTTCACCTGTTTTAATAACTCTTCCATACAACGTTTACAAACTGTCCAAAATGCTGCTGCTGCTCGGCTTTTAACACGATCCAACAGATGGTCACATACGACTCCTATTTTAACCTCACTGCACTGGCTTCCAGTAAATTTTAGAATTCATTTTAAAATGTTGGTGCTCACTTATAGAGCCCTACGTGGCTCCACATTACGGACCTTCTGCACCCCTACACCACCAGCCGAGCCCTTAGATCCTCCACCCAGGGCTTTCTAAGTGTGCCTCGTACACATTTTAAGACCCGGGGTGATCATGCTTTCCAGTTGACAGCTGCTAAGCTTTGGAATAGTCTTCCAACGAGCTTAAGAGCCTCTAAAAGCAGCTAAAAACCCGTCTGTTCAGACAGGCGTTTGGACAGTTTGTGCTATTCTGTCTCTTAATTAGTCTATTTTATCTGCTCTCTCCTTGTATATTTCTCTCTGGTGTCTTTGTTTTATTTATCTTGATGCGTTTGATTTTACTTCTTTGACTGTAAAGCACTTTGTGTTTGTGAAAGGTGCTTTATAAATAAACTTTACTCACTTTACATATGTCAAAGATACACAAACTTCTTAGATTATAACTTCCTTCTCTCTCTTGTCTCTCTTTAGTTCCCCACTAACGGCAGTAATCAGATCCACATCCCGGCCCTGAGCGTCGATGGTCTCTCCACCCCGGTGGTCCTGTCCCCCGGCCCCCAGAAACCCTGAGCCCCCTTACCCACCTCGCACAGCTCCTCCGCTGGACACAGCCTCGCCTGACGGTCCCCCTTCACTCACCTCCTCCTTGGGGGAGGGCTGGAAAGAGAACTGGACCTGCCTGCACTGACTCTGAAACTCTCCACTCAAACCAGGAACCACATAGTTTTTTTGGGGGGGGGCACCGCTGTGGCCTGACTGGTAAGACTGGGAGATCTGAGGGGTTTTACGGGAGCCTTTCACTGGTGGAGAATCATCATCGTCCAAAAAACCAGACAGGAATCACAGTTTGGTGAATGTCGGAGATGTCGATCGCCTTCGCTGATACACTGACAGAATATTTTGCGGAGAGCTGCTCTCTCTGTTTTTGTTGCTACGATGAGGTTTTGGCGCCAGTTCGCTATAAAACCGGACAGATTCTCTTGACTTGAACGCATCACGAGAAGCCGACAGCGAAAAACGTTTTTTCTTCTGCTACTGAGGGCTGAAACCAACAACGATTGTTTGATGTAAATGTCGGTGTGTAAACTGTGAAAAACGACAACAAATATCTTTGTAGTTGTCTGATTACAGTCGGGTTTGAAATAAAACACAAAGAGATTCAGTTTACAGGGAGACCAAACAGAGAAAAAGCAGCAAACTGGAACCAAATCGTGTGTTTTTACTGGAGAAATGAGGAAATAATAAACATTTAATATCAGAACTTTAATTTTCTAACCGATCATCTGATTGTCTGAGGACCTGAAGGACGCGACATGTTTCCTGAAAAAGAACATTTTAATCTTCATGAATCGCTGCAGCTCCGCCTCCTGCTCATTAAATATTCATGAGGACGTGCGACGGGGAAACCGCTGATTAATCTCAAATGTTTCTCGTTGGATCTTTTTTTTTTTTGTGTTTATTTATTTCAGTTCCTGCTCCTTCCTCTTCAGATGTTTCTTGACTGTTTTTACGGACGGCGGTCGTCGCGGCTCCTCGACCGTTAACGGGCGTGTGTGTTGATTGCAGCACTCCCCGATGACTTTCTCTTGTTTGTCATTTTGTAAACTCACATCTGCTGGATTTAAAAAAAAAAACTCCTTCAGAAATGACTTTTAGAGCCATTTAGGGAGTTTTTTTTTTCTTGCTTCGCTCTTATTGGCCGCTTTTTAAAAGGCCACGCCTTTCTCCAGTTATATGCATGGCCTGTTATTGACTGAACTCCTCAGCATCATTTTGAACTGACTAATCACAGGAGGGATGATGATGATGATGATGATGCAGATTTTTAGCCCTGGTTCGGGAGCTTTTACTCAGCCAAGTTATTTCTCTATAAAAGCATCGACGTGTTACAGATTGTATATTTTCTAAAAGAGTCTTTGAATTAGAAGAAAGTGACGAGTTTAAACTTTAACAGACGGTGTTTTTGGTGTTTTTCAAGGTTTTATGGAGGACGTGGTCACATTCCTTTTGGCTTTAAAAAAACAAACAAAATGTTGAAAGAAATAGTTTGTTGTATTTGACAAGTAACTGGTTTCATAGATATCTGAATTCATTCCAGATGTGTGTTTTGATGGAGCACCTCTGGCTGGAGGGATCTGTTCTCTGATTGGTTCCTGAAAGCCTCGTCGAGTCGTCGCTGTCGTCGTGCTGTCGGTCTGCGGTGATGTTGCCACAAGTTTCCTCTTGACTATCATCTGTTGTTAGATTTGAATCCTTCCTGCCGGGACTCAAACTGAGAGACGACGGCGACCTGAACCGCTGTTTTTATTATCCCTTAATCTCACAATAGTTTCCTCTATTATTGCTCATTTCTACCCAGAAATATCCAGATCCTTTATTTAATACAAGTAGAAACACTGTCATCTACAAATACTCCTTTACAAGGAAAAGTCATGAAGTCAAAATGTTATTGAAGTAAAAATATATAAGTATTATCAGCAAAAATGTACTTCAAATATTAAAGTAACAGTACTCGTTATGCAGACTGGCTGGTATATTATTATAACACATGTTTGTTTTTATCATTAACAGATAAACGTTGGAGAGTTTTAATGCTGTCGTTCTTCAGTGTGGAGATATAAACGTATCAGATGGTTTTATTGTAATAATAATCTGGAAAGTAACTAAAGCTGTTAAATAAATGTAGTGGAGTAGAAAGTACAAGTACCTCAAAACTGTACTTGGGTAAAAGTACTCAGTTACTTTCCACCACTGATCCAAACAACCAACAGTCCAAAACCCCAAAATAATCAGTTTATTATCATAGAAGAGGATGAAAACCACAACATTTTGAACATTTTGAACATTTAGCTGCTGAATTTTTGTGTAAAAAATAACTTAAACAATCGTTTGATTCATGGCTGCAACTATCAGTTATAATACAGTTATATTCATTATTGATTGATCAATTAGTTGTTTGGTCCATAAAATGTCAGAAAATAGTGAAAGATATCAGTCAGTGTTCCTCAAAGTCCAACATGACGTCTTCAAATGTTTTGTTTTGTCCACAACTCAAAGTTACAGAGACGAAAGAAACCAGAAATATTCACATTTAAGAATCTGGAATCAGAGAATTTAGACGTTTTTTCTTATAAAACGACACCAAACGATCAATCGATTGATCAGAATTGTCGGTGAATAATCGATCAATCAACTGATTGTTGCAGCTTTATAAATAATTCTTGTTCAGATTTATTTAGAAATTTAGTTTTAGAAATTTTATGGAAAAATTATAAAATGAGGCGATGACATCATCACAAAACTTTTTTTTTCTTCTTAAAACGATAATTTGATCAAAAACAGGCGATCCATTTCTATTGATCTGCTGATTGACTGACTGATTATTGCAGCTTCGTCTTTGTTTCGAGGTTGTTAAACGGTTGTTTTACAAACCTGCATCTTTCAGATTTACCTTCCTGTTCAACCGTTTCAGGCATTAAAAGTAAAAGATGCTTTAAAAATAACGTCATGAATAGATTTTATTGATCAATTAACTCGAGAAGAGAAGAAACATAAATGAGATCAATATTTGGTTTGAGCAGCTTTTCCTTTAAACCAGCAGCAGGTTTGTTAGTGGTCTGACTGGGACCCAGTACGACTCAGCTGTTGCTGCTCCTGGTTTGGTTTGTTTTTGTTTGTTTGTTTTTGTTTGTTTGTTTTCTCCCAGAATCGTTTTGTAATTTTCTGTTTTGCAGTTTTTTTCTCCTGCTGACGATGAAACATTTCAGAAAAAACTGCACAAAAGTTACTACTGTGAAGGCGACTTGTGGCAACATCAGAAACTGCAGAAATGATTAAAAAACCCAACAACAGATGCAGTTTTCTACAAACCACCAAGTTTCTGTTTATTTGTTTTGTTTTGTTTTGTTTTTGTATTTTGCAACAAATCCAAAGTGAGGCTGAGCCGTCAGAGCGTCCGAGGACACAAACTGACATGTTACGGTTCTATAAAGAGACTGTTGTTATTATTGTTATTGTTATTGTTGTTGTTGTTGTTGTTGTTTGTGATGCTAGCAGAGCTCTGTGGTTGCCACGGTAACCTGACACCCCGACTGTTTGCTGACCTGCAGGTTTAATGTCGTTGCTGATGTCGCTGTCGGAGCAGCTGAAGCTCTCTGTGATGACGCTGTTAACGTGTTTCTATGCTTCTCTGTGTGTGTGTGACGACGACGGCTGCTGACACACACACACACACACACACACACACACACACACACACACACACACACACACAGCTGGACCATCAGGAACTGACTGAAGCTTTTATTCAGTTGAAGCAGGTCTGATTATTTTTCTCACCACGTTGGTCAAAATCTGTTTTTTTTTCTCCCCAAATTTTATGAAACTGACACTTAAAAGCAGCTGTTAGATATTTTTATAATGATACTTAAATGAATTATCAGAGACTCTGCAGCTCTCCTCGGCTTTACGGAGCTTTATAGCGAGTTTCATCTCTCTGGAAAACTGTTTAAAATGGTTTTAAACATGACAAAACATAAACATTAGAGGGACACAAAAGTTAGAGAAGATTGTTTCTGTTTGCTGCTCGGAAAGACCGACAGAGTGATGAGTCTGTCAGACAATAGATGATCTTTGGAGACATCATTTTCCAGCACTTATTTGAATTATTTTTTAATGATCTACAGCTGATATAATCTGCAGTTTATGATGTTTGACATTTAAATTAACATGAGAATCCTGGTATTTAACCAACATGGATCCAAAATATAACCAACCATCAGAGCCTGAATCTGGGTATTATTCTTTAAATTTATTAAAAAGTGTAAGAGGAGACGCCTAGATAGAATATAGCATCATAATTATTGTTAATATAAAATCAGACAACTTCAGTGTGAGTTGAGCTTCTGATCAGTTCCTGGCGGTGTGATTTCCCAGCCCTCAGCAGTGACGTGAACGCAGCACCAAGCCATCGTGTTCGACTGTTCTCTCCTTTTACAGCATGACTCTATTTTTCTATCAGATGACGACGTGGTTTATATTGAGTGTATATATATATATATAAAGTTTAAAGAGCGACGAAGCCTTAAAGATTTTAGAGCTGCAGCAGCAGAAGAAAGATGCATCTTCATCGTTTTTATATTAAAGAAAGTAAAAAGTAAATCGTGGCTGTGCATCTTTCAGCATGTGTGATGAACAAACAAGCCATTTACGGTGAACTTCAGTTAACTTTACGCGCTTCGGACGACGGTTTCCGCATCTTTTAACGTCAAGCTAACGTTTCTCTCACCAGCAGAACATGAAGAATGTTTTTATATTCATTAGGTTGAACAGCGTTGCATTCTGGGTAATGTCCACACTCCCGTTTTATAAACCGCCCGCCGCCACCCGACTCGGCGCCGTTTTGAGCGAAATGTCAGTTTTTAGTTGTTGCTGGAAGTACGCTGTAAAAAATGATGTGTCATGTTTAACAGCACAAACATGTTGCTGCTGATTAATGACTGAAAACATGATCAGAGTATTGATCAGGATACTTTCCATTAATATATATTAACATATATATGTAACATGTAAAGATCGTGATATCAGTATGAACGTATTTTTATAGGAATTTACTGGAAAATAAATGAATCTGGTTTATCTGATCAATTAAATGTGTCACCATGAATCAATCCTGCTTATTGATTTGAAACATTTCCCACAATGATCTGATACAACCAGAAATATTAACGTTACATTAACAGAACGTCTCTGACGACACATTTAAATAATTAGAGCTGCAACTAATGATTGATTAATCTGGTGATTCTTTTCTCAATTGATCGATTAATGGTTTGATCTGTAAAACGGTGACGACGTCCCTCAAATGTCCACAACTCCAAAATATTCAGTTTACTGTCATAAAACCAGAAAATATTCACATTTAAGAAGCTGAATCAGAGAATTTAGAGGTTTTTTTCTTATAAAATGACACCAAACGATCAATCGATCATCAAAATTGTTGGCAAATAATCGATTGATCAACTCATTGTTGCAGCTCTATTAATCATTCCTGTTCAGAATGATTTATTTAGAAATTTAGTTTTAGAAATTTTATGGAAAAATATATAAAATGTTGCGATGACATCATCACAATATGAATTCAAGAGGAAACTTTATAAACAATAATATTGAATTATTGATCAGCTCTTTGCTCAGATACTACAACTTTTATTATATTAAAATGTGTAAATTTTCCATGAAACAAAACGACTGAATAACAAATATTATTAGTCACAAAATATGAAAAATTCCCTGTAAAATGTAAAACATGATTCAGCAGAAGCTCATTAAAATGTTTCATGTTTTCTGAATTATCGACACTGAGATGAAGTTTGGAAGTTGCCGTGACGACGGAGATTTAAAACCGGCACATCATCTTTCACAGTTGTCTAATAATCCTCGTTAATCCAGCGCCGTCACTCACAAACCGCAAAAAAACAAACAAAAACTTTGTGCGAGTCTTCTCGCACGTTTCACGCACAGGCAAGACCAAAAAAATGATTTCATGTCGCAGATCTCAGCTCGCGTTTCGCCCCCTTCTGCTGCCGGTCCGACCACTTACTGATGTTTGAGATCGTGACGTTTACAAAAGTAGATCTTTTGTTAACGTCCGGTGAGGGGAAACATCTGTTGACATCTGGAGCTTTCTGTCCAATCAGACGTCAACACGGCTGCTGTTACTGCGGAGAATCTAGAAGTCAGTTTTATTCAAAGTTCTGAATTTATTTGACAACTTCTTGAAATAATCAGTTGCTTCAAGGTTGTCCACATACTTTTGGCCATACAGTATATTTTTATTTGAACTCTCAACGCTGTAAAAAAACAACAAACTAAAAAACACTAAAATTTAAAGGACAATTCTGCTGATTTTCTATATTTTTCTTCATGTTTGGATCCAAACCATCAATGAAATGATCTACTAACAAGAGTTTGGTCACGTTAGTTTGTTTAGAAACGGCTCCAAAGACTAATAACAGCATCAGGTTTTCAGTCTCTGGAGAGTAGTTCTGTGTGAGGAAGAGGTCTAATCCTAAACCCTGTCCATGAGGACCATGGATGGATTAAGGAGAACTGGATACGGGACTCAAAGATGGCGTCCTGTTCATTCCTATGAGAGTTGCTCAGTGGTGCATTAAGCCAAAAAAATCGTCTTCTGGCTGTAAAGAATTAACCTGGATGTTGTTCAGTAGAGACTTACTGACTTCCTGTTGGATCCCAAGCAGCAACCTCCGCGGCTGTAAAATGAAGACAAAAACTGCAGTTCCTTGAATGACCACTTGAGGCTCCAAAAGCGAGTCAATCCCCATAGACCCCCATGTTAGAATGCCCAACTTTACAGCAGAAATAAACATGTTTACAGCCTGGTACAAACAACGGTTCTGGTCTCTGTAGCTAATTTCCTCGTTCATGACAACTGTACGGGGGGTTTAAATTTCATTAAGCCGTAAAGTTCTGCATAATGAAGGACATGGCTGCTTTGAGTGACAGGTCCGCCAGCCGCTAGGTGGCTTGTTTCAGCCATTTGGCCCGCCTCTTTGCCCATTTTTGATTGGCTGGGAGTTAGGCAGCGTCACACACTGCCAAGATGGCGACGGCTGGAGAGGCTCGCTTTGAGCTTGAAAACCGCTCTTCAGAAACCAACGAGTGACGTCACGGTGACTACGTCCATATTTTATACAGTCTATGACAAATACTGTCCAGAGACTGAAAACGTGATGCTGTTATTCGTCTTTGGAGCCGTTTCTAAACAAACTAACGTGTCCAAACTCTTCATGATGAAGGAACATGTCACCCAGTGCAGCGGTGTGGCTCACTGACGTGTTTTTAATAGTTTCTGGAACAACAGCGGAGGAATCAGATATATCAGACTTTAGATACAAACACAATACTTGTTAGTAGATCAGTTTATTGTTAGTTTGGATCCAAACCAGCCAAATCCTTTTAATATCCAAACGAACTTTAGATATCCGTCAGTATCAGTTTGTTTTTTCAGAAAGCCCTGACAATCTTCAAAATGTCCCATGATCCTTTGCAGCGGTGTGGGGATCAGACAGAAAGCTCTGGGAAGCAGCTGTTTCCTGTCCAGAGTTTTCTTCTAATTGTAAAGAGCTTTTCTATCAGCAGGATGTTTTCTGTACAAAGATGAAATCTAAATATCGTCTGAACATATAAATGAATATATTCTGTACATGTGAGAGGCCTGACCAATGGCTGAAGATTGTTAATGATGACGTGTTGTTTCCGTGGCCTATTGTCGCTGTCATAATCCCGCGAGGGCCCCCGCCCCTCCTCGGCGGCTGTGATTGGCCGAGGAGTTTATTGATGTAACGGGGCGGGGCCTGCCTTTATTTTTCTGAGACTGAGTTCTACATGTTCTACCTGTATTTACTGGAAACAAAAAACAACAAAAAAAAACAAGAAGAAAAGCTATTTTTTATGGACATGACTTTACTTTTTGTTGGTGTAAATGTTCTACAGATGATTCCTCTTGTTTTCTACGAGGTGAAGCTACAAGCTAACACACACACACACACACACACACACATGGGGAGGACTGTAATAAAACTATTTTGTTCTGTACAGTCTGGTCTGTCTCATCACTGACTCACCTGAGTGTCTCCAGCTCTAATGCAAGTTTCATCAGTGAATATTATGAACTAATATTAAGTTCCAAATGTATTTCAAAGTTTATCTGAAGCTAATATGAAGCTTCAGCGTCCAAATGAGTCAAATCAAGTAGATATCTTTCAACGTTACAGTCTTTTTAGTGCCAAAGTTCCTCTTTTTGTTACTATACTTCCACCTGCAGCTCAACAGGGAAACACTGTCCGAGGAAACACAAAGAGGGAATTTGATGCTAAAAAGACTGTAAATGTGTCAGATATCCACTTGATATGACTAACTCAGACTGCTGAAGCTGAATAGAAGCTTCACACAGACTTTTAAATGACTGTGTGGACACACTGTGGATTTTATCCTCCATCACTAACATTGAAAACACATTTGAAGGATCTTTTAATATCCAGTATGAACAGGAGGAATGATTACAGCGAGGAAAACCTCTTTCACTGTTACTATGGACACCTGACTGCTGCTTTAACACACACTGGAAACATTGTGAACTCGTCCTTTAATCTTTTATTTAAAGAATAATTCTGGTGATTTTCTGTATTTTTCTTCTTGTCAATAAATCTCAAAGCCTGATATTAACAGGTGTTAATGTTATGAAGGCTAAAATAAGAGCAGAGATAATCATAAAAACAAATACTAAAGTCTAAAATGAGCTCAAAACAGACAATAATTCATTCTTACCACAAAGTTTACAGTTTAATTTTCCTCTGCAGACAGTTTAAAGTGTTTGGGTGACATGTACAGTAAATATCAGGTGTGTTAAAGTTAGTAACTAGTAAGTAAACTTTATTTATAAAGCGCCTTTCAGAACCAGAGTAACAAGGTGCTTTACAATGCAAATAAAAACGAGAGAAAAATAAAATAGAATAAAAATAAAAAATAAATAAAG
Organism: Thunnus maccoyii; assembly: GCF_910596095.1. Lineage (NCBI taxonomy): Eukaryota > Metazoa > Chordata > Actinopteri > Scombriformes > Scombridae > Thunnus > Thunnus maccoyii. The sequence continues at coordinate 32,443,359 of NC_056536.1, forward strand.
TGTAACAACACATAATATCAATGTAAAAACAATAAAAGCATAATAACCACACAGAAGTCAGATAATAACAACAATTAAAACAACTACAGCTGTATTTTATTGAGTCAGATACATATAAAGCAGCGTTATGTTCTGTATCTGCTGCTGTAAACTAAATATCACATAAAACTATCAGATAATCAGCATTAAAGGACTAAAAAACTACTACACACTCTTATAATTTAGATGTTCTATTATTTTTCTTAACATTTCATCTTTTTTTTATCTTTTCTTGGCAGAACTGAGCCTCCGTACAGTTCAGGATCTTTAGTAACATCTGGTGGCAGATTATTAAACTACAACAACAAACTGATTTTCTCCACAATGATTGTTTTTGTTGATTAAACTTCATTAATTATAAAATTCTTCACCTCATCATGTATGCTTTGCCTAGTTACAGTTTCTAAGCTGTGATTGGTTAATTGATATTGGGGGGGGTTAATATTTTACAGCAGGTGTAGTTCAGGGGACCTGGGAGAACGGAGAGATGTTAAACCTTTTTTCAAATTATCTCACAATTTAGCTTCATTTCTTTTCTTGTGACTGTGATCTGTGATTTCACTGTCCTGACTTCTGCCCCCCACCCCCCCGACAACACACACACACTCTAACACACACACACACACACACAGAGAAAGAGACACAGTTTCCCAGTTTGAACTGAAAACAATCCTGCTGCCTCTGAAATCCAGCTTAGTTTGGATTAACACTGAAGTAAACATTAATACCCAGTCAGGAGTGTGTGTGTGTGTGTGTGTGTGTGTGTGTGTGTGTGTGTGTGTGTGTGTGTGTGTGTGTGTGTGTAGCAGTGAGACAGTTTCAGGTATTAAAGCTTTCAGAGCTGAAAAACTCTCCAGCAGTCGTCGGCAAATAACCAGCTTGTGTTCCAAATCCGTCCGTTTAACAGAAACATTTTTCCACTGATGAAAGCTGAAGATAAAGATCCTCTCAGACGCGTATTAAGACATAAAAATACTCTGCTTTGAACAATAATATGTGTCTGATATGGGTTTTTTTCCCCCACAAATAAGATTTAATCACAACTTTAAAAACCTTAAAACATCATCTCTCTCTTCTCCCTCATTAAAAATCCAGAGTCTGAATCTGTAAATATGGTTTTCCTGCTGGACACCAGATGTTTCCTCCTTCAGTGTTTCTGCTCTGGAGGCTTCAGGTCTCCACATCACACTTGTGTAAGTTGCATATTGGATCACAATCGGCTCCAAACTAGTTGTGATGTCACAAATCCTGCTAAAAATCAGATACGACCTGTCAATCACATCTACACAGTCTATGTTTGTCATTTTCATCCAATCAGAGTTAAAATAAGTAACTAATCACTTATTGATGAGAGGAAACAACATCTGCCCTAATAAATAATCATTAAACTCTTTAATAAATGAATTAAAATTATTCTCAAAACATTGAAAACATGCGTGAAACTTTGCCTCCTTGCTGAATCTCTTTCCCTACATAACTATAACTAATATGGATATGGATGTATTGATCAAGTCTTTCTGGTCGCGATCATATTGATTATCAGCTGTTATTAATCTTTGGAGCCGTTTCTTAACAAACTGACATGTTTTTGGAACAACAACGGAGGAATCAGATACATCAGGCTTTGATACAAACACAATACTTGTTAATTGATCAGTTTATTGATGATTTGGATCCAAACATGAAGAAAAATATAGAAAATCAGCAGAATGATCCTTTAAGGTCGTATCAACTTTAACTTAAACTAAACGTTTCTCTAACAAAGTGATCATTTTAACCAAAAACTGTCATCTTTCCCTAAACATAACCAGGTGGTTTTTGTGTCTAAATCTAATGACTAGTTAATTATAACAAACCTTCACCTGTAAACCTGTTAATGCTGACAGAGACGCTGGATTAGAAAACGCTTGGAGTCACATGTTAACTAAATATTTCCCCTTTTATAGTCGACGTCAGATCTTTTACACGACTCTGCATAAATCTGCAGTAAACAACTAGACTGGATGACTGTAACGTCCTGTTCTCTGGTCTATCCAGCTGCACTATTAAAAAATTACAACTTGTGCAAAATGCAGCCGCCAGATCTCCAATCCTAATCTCCCTCAACTGGCTCCCAATCTAAACCAGATCTGATTTTAAGGTGCTTCTCTTAGCTTATAAACCATCATATCTTCCTGACCTCATCACCCCTGATACTCCCCCTCGTGCACTCCGATCACATGATGCTGGATATCTTACTGCGTTCTCCTACTGAACTCCCTGCCTCTTATAATCATCTAATCTAGACTCAAAACATACTTATTCTTACAATCATATGACCTGCCTGAACAACATTGACATAGTCTTTCACCCCGCTGAGCGATGTGATAATGTTGATGATGTGATGTTTCACATGATGAGCCTCAGATGGGTTTTTTTATTATTCTCCTTTTGCCTGCGTGTGTCGTCCCTCCTCGATTCTCTTAATATCGGTCGATTGTTTTAACATTGTTTACTGCTGTAAAGTGTATTGAGACACTGGTGACTTTAAACCATGATAAATATGACTTGTAACAAAACTGCATAACAAATGTACATAAATTGAGCCAAACTGACCAGAACAGATTTGTGTCAGTTACAGTTCTTTGCTTTAACTATAAATAAATCAGGTCACTGTTTATTGTGTATAAGTTATCAATTAAATGTCTACATTTCCAGTCATTTTTTGCCTCATGAATGTTAACATAAGCTGCTGTAATTTACAAATGGGAATGATGACATCAGATACAACCCTAAAACTGTTCAATCAATTAGAAACAAACAAACAGAACATATTAACATATTATAAACATAGTGGGCTGTTCTCTCTACACCTGTACATCAGACCTTAAATAAACAGTTTCTCTATTTTGACACAGATGACCTCCTTCACTCCTGTTTCAAACCATCTGTCCTCCTCTTTGGATAAGGAGGACAGATGGTTTGAAGGAGGTCGTCTACGTCAAAGTAGAGAAAGGAGGTCTCCGTCACCACTTATCCCCCCCCCCACCTACGATAACGTCCTCTCATCCCTTCACAGGAGATTTAATAACTATTCACATTTGGCCTCGTGACGACTGCAGTGACTGTCGTTACAACAGCCAAACGAAGTTCTGTCAGTGACCTTGATAACGACCACAAAGAGGTTAAATACCTGTCAGAAGTGAAGAAGCTCATTGGATGAAAGGTGAAACGTCTTCAATTGCCCTTGATTCACCCTCCTCAACCCCGACCTGATGACTGAGAGTCTTCAACTCAAACTGCCTTTAAAATGAATACATGCCTTTTTCTTAAATGTCAGTTTGTGTAATTGTATTTAATTATTAGGGACTGCGCCCTTTTTGTTTGTTTGTTTGTTTATTATTATGCCACTGAAACCCTTAATTTGACCCTCTAAACATGCTCAAAAACTCACCAAATTTGGCACGAACATCAGGTCTGGTGAAATATTTGATAAAATGTAAAAATTAACCCCTAAAGTGCCAAAATGTGCTCTCTAGCGCCACCTATGTAACTAAAATGGCCGCCACGGCCCGTAGGAATGTCATAGAGAGATCAAATCAAAACTCAATTATTTGTCTCATCAAGACCTACAAATCATACACTGACACCCCTGACCTTAATCCAACAGGAAGTCCGCAATTAGCCTTTCAAAATAAGACTTTGCCCCAATTTTGGCCCCCAAACAAACGCTATCTCCTTCAAACTTAAATAGGTGACTTATGACACTATGCTGAAAAAAAATTGTTAAAAACTTTGTAATAACTCGAACGGTTTGGATTTTATAAGAGAGTGCCACATCACACCTTACAATGTAAAACAATGGGGAGGCAATCCATGAGCATGAACTTTGTGTCAAACAGAGGCTTCTGACGTCTAAACTATAAGTCTGACCACTTTCAAACCTGTATCAATGGATTCACCACAAAATTTCCTACTAAAATATGATTTTTAATGTTAGATTTGGCCAAAGTCATGGGATTTATGAGGATATTTCACAAGAAGTGTACTCTAAAATCCTCCTCTCCAACTGCTCCTGGTGATGTCACTCCCTCAGTGCTGTGAAACATTCCGCAATACACACTCATTATAAAATCACAGGAGGAGCAAGAAAAGACTTTAAAACTCACACTCTAATATCTCAAAAACAATAAAAGATAGAAAAAACATGTAAATTCAAGATTTGTAGATCAAAGTCTCGTGACTCATTTAAAGTTCAAATGAAGTTTGTATCTAAAACTATGTGGAAGCAGTAAATGTTCAAAAAGGTGTGGGTTCACTCACACTCTCCATTCAAATATATGAGTATTTTTCTGTCCAGCTGCAGTTACTTATTGTCTCTACACACCTGACAGTACACATTTCAATCAAACTTTCAAAATAAAAGCACACTACACTTGTAAGAAATATCCCTCATTTTTAAAAAGCAAAATGATCTGATCCCGACGGGCCAGAGTGCGAGGTCCCGACCAACGCTGCTTGCATCTTTAATTTATCTTGTCTTTTATGTTTTGGATTTTATTTACTTTTTATTGTAACTTTGGGTTGGAGGGTGTTACTGTATCTACAGTGATGTATAAAAATAAAACTCTCTGGTCTCTGTTGTCTCATATGAAAACATTTATTCTGGATTCAGGAAGCAAAGTGAACAAAACAGAATGTTTAATGTTCACAGTGAATCATCTCCTCCTGCAAGAAGCAGTCGTACGAATAGATTCGTTCTTCAGATGCACATACGAGTGATTTAAAGGTGCAGTTTGTAGAAATTAGTGGCAGCAAGAGGAACAGACTTGGGAGGAATGGAATATAATATTGATAAGTATGTTTTAATTAGTGTATAATTATGGAGCTTTTTCCTCATCTTTATTCAAGAGCGTTGTTTATCAATTTGAGAGCATAATTTATCGATTTCACGTTCAAATTTTGTAATTTGTCCCTTAAAACCCTCAAACAGCCTCTGCTTGCACTTAGATTTGCTCTGTTTCTGCTCAAATTATGTGCTTGCACAGGACGCTCTGAGAAGTAAAGAGAACAAGCTCGCAAGGCGGCAGGGATCATTTCATTGGTCAACACTAAACCTGGCCTTCTATTGGTTGGGGGACTTTGACAGAGTTGTTGCACAAAAAAAAAATCCAAGAGCAGAGGAGAAATCTTAAGAGCAGAAGTTTCACGAGCGCGCAGAAGCAGCCTGAGAGCGAGGAGAAGACGAGCTGAAGCTTGATGGCAGGAAATCTGTGCAAGCAGCATTATATTTGAGTGCGAGGGGGGGGGGGTTCTGAGGGACAATATCACAAAATTTGAACGTGAAATCAGTAAATTATGCTCTCAAATTGATATACAACGCTCTTGCATAAAGATAGGGAAAAAGCTCCATATATAATCACCTGAAAATAAGAATTGTTGTGTTTTCGTTACCTTAGAATGACTCGTTCATATCTACAGAGGGAGCGGGTCCTCTTCCACGGAGTCCGCCATGTTTCTACAGAGGCTTAGAACAGACAAAGCAAACACTGGCTCTAGAGAGGGACTTTCATGTTTTTTGTGACTTTTGCGGCCACCGTAGGTTCTCCTACATGCTTGGAAGGGGAGTCGGGGGATATTCAGTCGGTTGCAATCTGCGTCCTCACCACTAGATGGCACTAAATCCTACAGACTGCTCCTTTAAGAGAGTTTATGAATCTGACTTGGAACATTTGTACGAGCAGAGAGAAGTCAGCGTTTTAGGATAAAAATACAAAAATGTTCCTCCATGAGGCTCATTGATTCCCTTTAACCTCCCACCTACTGACCCGGTGACCTGGTGACCTGGTGACCTGGTGACCCGGTGACACAATATAAGAAGATTCTTTGCAAGGACACATCTTCTCTTTACTGCTGTAGGACAGAAAACACACAGTTATAAACGTCATGAACGACCCAACAGAGAAGCTTCTCAGTAAACTTCCACCACATACAGCATATATACAATTATTATTATAATATATAGAAATAAAAAATCATATGTTAATCTTTAACAGCACATTAGCTGACTAACAATTAGTGTTAGTTTAATATTAAAATGTTTATGTTATTAACAAAAGATCAAGTAATATTTGCTCAGTAATATTTGAACATTTCACTCTTTGTAGCTTTCTTGTATTTTTATTTGACTTGCAGCAGATGTTTACACAGATGTTACAGAACTGTATGGCGTGTGATGTTTGGCGTCTCTTCTCTCTTCTCATTGGCTCACAACTGGACTCTCGAGGTTGTGAGGTGATTTTGGCGCAGTGGTCACACTCGGTACTGCAGGATCACACGATGCACTCTGGTCGTTTCCCTCCACAATCATTAGAGAATTAACAGCAGCGAAATGATTCTTAACTGAATTTGATCCAATAAAAATAAAACAAGTCTCAGAGGTTCACTAACCACATTTCCACCACATCACAGGTCCAGTTAAGCTGCATCACATGATGATTAATCTCAGAACTCTGCAAATAAACAACATTTCTGTATTAACCGCAGACGTGAAACCTTCTTTATACAAAGTCCTTAAACTTGAGCATAAAAGCTGTGATGTCAGACACTGCTGTAGAGTTCATTAGTGAGTTCTTCACTGCTGAAAATGTTTGATTTTACTTTTATTCTGCTGAAGTCTTGATGTCAAGACTTCAACTGGTTCAGTTTTGTGGTTCTTACCTTCATGTTTTTGCGAGTTTTGTTCAGAACAGACATGTTTGGCGTCTTAGTGGCGTTCTGTGTTCCCGCTCTTCATTGCAGATAAAGCAGAATGATGTTTTACTTCCCTCGAGCTAAACAAACTCGTATTTCTCAGCTCAGTCATCCTTAAACAACCTCTCTTGTTTTGTATCAGTTAGTTTTGAACGAGACATTTTACTTTATAAACTGAAGCTGCAACATCCGACAACAACCTTGTGAAGTCATTCATGTGAACCAACAGGAAGTCAGAGAAGGACTCTACTGACTCTATGGACCCAAAAACACAGAAAACCTGAAAAACCTTCTTGGTCTACCTTCATAGGAATGAATGACACAACATCCAGTCTCCTTAATCCATCATTCACTATATTAAAGGACACGTTCACAGTTATTCAAGTGTGTGTTAAACCAGCAGTCAGGTGTCCATATGAGCAGTGAAAGAGGTTTTCCTCGCTGTAATCATTCCTCCTGTTCATACTGGATATTAAAAGATCCTTCAAATGTGCTTTCAATGTTAGTGATGGAGGATAAAATCCACAGTGTGTCCACACAGTCATTTAAAAGTCTCTGTGACGCTTATATTCAGCTTCATCAGTCTGAGTTAGTCATATCAAGTGGATATCTGACACATTTACAGTCTTTTTAGCATCAAATTCCCTCTTTGTGTTTCCTCGGACAGTGTTTCCCTGTTGAGCTGCAGGTGGAAGTATAGTAACAAAAAGAGGGACTTTGGCACTAAAAAGACTGTAACGTTGAAAGATATCTACTTGATTTGACTCATTTGGACGCTGAAGCTTCATATTAGCTTCAGATCAACTTTTAAATACATTTTTGCACAGAAGGAGGACTGTGGATTTTGTCCTCCATCACTTCCATTGTAAGGTCATTATGAAGGGATCTTCTAATGGTCAGTATGAACAGGACGAATGATTACAGCAAGAAAAACACGTTTCAATGTTCATTTGATGACTGACTGTTGGTTTAAGACACATGAAACACTGTGAACTCGTCCTTTAACTTACTGAACTTCTTCATCATCATCACTGACAAGAACCACCAACACACTGAGCTTCATCATCATCATTTTTGATCATCATCTTTCTCATTATGCTCATCATCGTCCTGATCATCACCATGCTGTTCTGCTTCATCATCATTATCATCATCATCGCTGTTATTATGATCCTCCATCCTCCTCCTCCTTCCTCTCAGCTGATCTCACCCTTCTTCACCTCAGCGTGGTCATCCTCGTCTCTTCATCGCTCCGACAGTAACACTGAGTCAGGCTCCGGTATTTACTGGATCACTGTGACATCATGGCTGATGATGTCAGCAGGCGTCTCACATTACAAACATGTCTCTTCAGTGTTCAGACGCCTGAACTCAAAGTTTAAAGGAAACAAACTGATTAAAACTAAAGTTCAGACGGTTTCACATTTTGCTTTTAACTTCAACTTCAAACTTGTAACTTTTTGTTAATTAAAGTTGGAGTAACTTTGAAATTTGACATCAACACAACCTTTTTAATTTATTTATTGCATTAAAGTTCTTCAGATTTTCACAACTATATTTGGGGATTTAATTACAGTTCTGTTTGTTTTAAACATCTGAACATCTTTAGAGGTTACAGATGGGGTTTCCTCGGGTCAAGCTTGGCCCTTGAGGTCACACTGTAATTCTTCATCAGAGATGAAGATATCTTCTCCGTGAGACTCCAGCTGTCTGTGATGTTCTGGGGAAGGCAGGAACCTCTCTGATAGAGAGTATATCAGCATCTCCATGGTTACCGAGGTCAGAGGAGGCTGGTCAGGGGTGGAGTGCAGTCCCTTGTTTAGAAACTAGTGAACCAATCAGACTAATTCTTCATATCGTAGGCTGATGAAGACGAGGACTCGGACCTACAGAGACGGCATCACTCTGGTGTTTCCTGTTTTTGGTTCTCCACTTGGCCGAGAGCTTCCAATAAACACTTTCAGCATTAAGACATGAAAAGTCTCCACTGCTGACCATCGCTCCAAATATCCACAACGACCTGCAGAGCTGATACGTGATGATACCAAACAAACTCTATATAATTTTCATTAAAAGAAAAAAACAGACATTCATATTTTTGTCTTTAATTAAATGTTCAGTCATTTGCTTTTTAACTTTTATCTTCTAAAATTATGACGGACAGTAAATATCATCTACTTTAACTCTAGAGAATATAAATGCTGTTCATTGTATTATTTATTTATCATATTTAATCTAAAAGTTATTAGAAACAGTCTTTAAAAAACCCGCTGTGTGTGATGAATGTGCAACTATACGAAACTCTTCCTTATTACACAGGACATGATCTCAGTATCATGATAATTTAAATTTATTGTCACGACTTCATGTTTTTCTTTAAATATTGATTATTTCTGATAAATCAAATCTCTCAGACTTTCTCCAGAGAATATGAGATTGTGTTTTTATTGTTTTTGCTGTCAGACTGAAGCGAGACGCTGAGAGAAGAAATGAAGTAGAAAGAGATAACAAGAGAATCACAGAGATGGAGTCATAAGGAGAATCTGGAGCATTACGTCATGGTAGCATCCCCCCCCTCCTCCTTCCTTCATCCCTCCTCCATCAGCTCTGTGCAGCATCCGAGCTCTGATTGGTCCATCACCCGGTGGCCTATAAACCCCATTGGCTGACTCCGGGTCAGCTGCTGCGGACCTGACAGAGGACAGGAGAGAGAGGGAGGGCAGGGATGCTTCGGATAAAAGCGGCAGCAGCAGCAGAACTCAGTCCGCCCTCATCTGGATCAGAAACCTGAAGAAACTGCGGAACCGGGAACCGCTTTCACCGGACTCTGCTGCTCTGTTTCTACCGGCTTCTGTGAGACTCTCCCCCCCCCCCCCCACCACCACCAGCCCCGGGCTGCAGTGTGACCGTCCCCCCCCCCCCCGCCCCCCCGGGCCTGTCGTCCCGCTGCTGCGGCTCGGAGCGGCGGAGCAGGAGGAGCTGCAGGCAGGAGGAGCAAGGTGAGAACATGGGCGTCTGTCCTCCAGCGCACACAGGAAGATTATCCCGGTGTTATTCCCAAAACCGCCAGTTTAAAAAAAAAAAAAACTCTTTCAGGTCGCTGTGAAGCGCTTTAATCCCGCTGTAAGAATATTATGAGGATATTATAGAATCACTACAGGAATATTATACATGTATCACAGAGCAGGTGTGAAGGCTGGAGTTTAAGGTGGAAAGTCAGATTACAAAGTGTTTCTGTTTACTGGAGGATTAAAGATGAAAACAGCACAAAGTCTGAAACTGTTTATTGATTGAAGGAAAACAGTCACAACTGGAATATTTTAGGTTTTTATTGCAGGATTCTTTAAACACAACTCACAAGAAATTAGTTAGATTTCTAATTATAATAAACCAAATGCTGCTAACTTCTTATCAGTTGATCTATCAGATTATAGTGTAATTTATGATAAACATGTTTGTGTTTCAGTTTCAGGAGACAAACGTTATAAAACTGAGATGTAAAACAAGTGAATGACTGAATCAATCAATCATTTATTAATCAATTAATCAATTATTTATTAATGACCACACGAGCAGGTCAGTGGAATCTGATTTCAGACAAATATCAGCGTCACATCAGACTCACGACGAGCACAACAGATGATATTTACAAGACTTTAACTAATAATTAAAATAAACTTTAATAATAATAACAGTTTATTTGTACAGCACATGCTTTATATAGTAGAAACAATAAAAACAAAGGAATAAAAGATATGAGGATAATAATAAAAGTCATAGTTATGCCAATAAAAATGAGTTTTAAGAAGTGATTTTAAAGAAGACGACTAATAGCTGCTACTAGTAATAATAATAATAAAGATCATGTGTTTAGCTTAGCTTAGCATAAAGACTGGAAGCGGGTGGAAACAGTTAGCATGTCTCTGTCCACAGTTTAAAAATACATCTTCTAAACTTTTACACAGACTGAAAACTGGATCTCGGCGGATGGATACACTGTTGTTTGTCAAGAAATAGTCCCAGCGTGTAACTCCCCCTGAAACCACAAACTGTCGTCTCGATATCCGTCTTCTTCTTCATCTCAGGAGGGAAGCAAACGTTTATTTTTATTTGAACCAATCAGATGTTTTGTTTGGTTTCTCTGTATGAAGGTCACACAGGGGCATGATGGGAAGTGTGATGGTGTCTCTACGCTGCTTAAACACTAAATTTAGTGAGTCTAACTTCTGCAGTTCAGTTTCAGTTTTGATTTATTTATTGACTCTGGACCATGATCACATAACAACAACAACAACAACAACAACAACAACAACTGTCCTTCATCCTCCATTAGACTTTTAAATAGCACCAAGACATAGATATGAATGTGTTGAAGATCGATGGTATTTTATTGCATTTCTTATTTATTTTTTAGTTTCATGGTCACATGACGTGGACGTCGTACCGGGAACATGTGCAGTATCTCTCTGCTGCTGCTCTTTGTGTTCGTCTGTTTATTCTGTTTATTTATTTATCTTTTACCTTGTTGTCTTGATCTGTTTTTGCACTACATGCTTGTCTGATGGATGTTGTTTAGATGTTGTTTAGATGTTGTTTAGATGTTGTTTAGATGTTGTTTAGATGTTGAAGTACATGGAAATTAAATCTCCAACAAAGTGGAACATTCCTCAAATAACCTTTCATCTCGCTGGCTGTAAGAACTCATTTATATAAGTGTAGATTTGTGTTTTTTCTCTATAATTCGTTGTTCTTACGTTATTTAACTAACTGAATATGAAACTGGTGTCTGGTTCAGTTGCAGCTTCGCTGGTTTCTCTGCAGACTTTTATATCTTCTGACTTTGTCACACAGGATTCATCAGTAGATGGAGTTTAAGTTGTCACAGAGCTTCAGATGTTCAAACTAAATTTGGAGCATTTTTACAAGATTTCTCCTCCTCCTCTCCTCTCCTCTCCTCTCCTCTCCTCTCCTCCTCTCTTGTCTCCTCTCCTCTCCTCTCCTCTCCTCTCTTGTTTCCTCTCCTCTCCTCTCCTCTCCTCTCCTCTCCTCTCCTCTCCTCTCTTGTCTCCTCTCCTCTCTTGTCTCCTCTCCTCTCTTGTTTCCTCTCCTCTCCTCTCCTCTCTTCCTCTCTCCTCTCTTGTCTCCTCTCTTCTCTTACTTCCTCTCCTCTCCTCTCTTCCTCTCCTCCTCCTCTCCTCCTCCTCTCTCTTCCTCTCCTCTCCTCTCCTCTCCTCTCCTCTCCTCTCCTCCTCTCTCCTCCTCTCCTCTCTCCTCTCCTCTCCTCCTCTGAGACGGTGAGTCAGAGAGGCAGATTCATTGAAGGAGGTTTTGAAAGTAAAACTTTGACAGACGGGTGGAGACTCAGACAGAAAGTAGGGTGAGTTGAGTTGTTGTTGCGTAATAATTGTTCTGAAACTCTTGGAGGAAAGTAGGTCAGAGTTTCAGATTCAGAAGGTTTCCACAGTAACAACATCTCTGCTTTATGTAATCACAGATGAGCTGCTTTCTTTATGTCTTAAAGGATAAATCAGGTGTATTTATAGTCTGGTTTTATTTCTGTATCCATCGTTTCTATCAGTAATAATAACGTTGTACTGACCGAGTTACCACTGACAAAAAGAAACAGGATCAGACAGCAGACTGTGAAATTATTAAACAGGAAGTGTAATTAAATATCTAATCTTTGAGTATCTGAGAGTCTCCCTGATGTTTCCCAAACATTTCAATCAAATCTCAGACTTCTTTTATGTTCTATAAGATCATTAACGAACTTTAAAGAGCAACTCAACGTGCTGAAAGTTGTTTTTTTGTTGACCTGCAGTTGTTTAACTTCTCACCTGGCTGCACTGATGTAGAAGTGTACTCCGGTACGTCGTGACATCACACGTCGTCAGGTGTGGTTACAGGTATCTGCGTCCAGAGATGTGCATGTAAACAGTAAAGCTTGAGTACTTTTGGCTGGTAACAGCAGTAACCATCACCTGCTGCCTTTAACGTAGGATCAGACGACTGCATACGTTGTGGTCACGTGTTGATCATGTTGATGCATTAAAGGTACTTTGGGGGGAGTTTGTCCTTATTTGAATCGAGGGTTTAAGGATTTTAAAGCCCCTTGAGGCGAATTTGTGATTTGTCAACTCAGTCGCCAGAAGAAAACGTTGGCGTTGAACGTTTCTGTAAACCACAGAAACGTTGAATATATACGTTTCAACACGTGAACTATATATCATATCAACATTTCTACAAACGTAGCATATTAGCATTTCTACCTGTTGAATAATGTTATGGTGTGACAACGCTGTGGCAGTATGTTCATATATATGATATATATGTAAATACACGATATGTTAAAGGAGAAATGTTGAATATACTTATATAAAAATGACAGAAATGTAAAGTTCTGTATGTGATTTATAGTTCATTTATACTATCGTCTGTTCAACCAATTAAAACTCTGCTGCAAACCAAATGAGTCTGCAGAACTAAAAGGACTGAAACAGGAACGATAATCAGATTTTCATATAATGAAGTGATTTGACTTTAAAATTGTAAAGAGGCAGAATAATGAAAGTGTGTCTTTGTCTGTCCTCTGTTTGGCCTGCAGGTTCAGGGGAGGAGGAGGACGTGAATATTAATGAGAAATTGGGGGGAAATTTTGTGGATTCACAGTTTTTGTCCTCCATCAGAAGCAGAGGAGGCAGAGAGGAAAAAAAGACACAAAGCAGTTTGGAAATAAAGACAAAAACATGTAAATCAGAAGAGATGTTGAGCTAAGCTAACAGTTTCCCCTCCTGCTTCCAGTCTTTGTGCTAAGCTAGGCTAACAGTTTCCCCCCCTGCTCCCAGTCTTTGTGCTAAGCTAGGCTAACAGTTTCCCCCCCTGCTTCCAGTCTTTGTGGTAAGCTAGGCTAACAGTTTCCCCTCCTGCTTCCAGTCTGTGTGCTAAGCTAGGCTAACAGTTTCCCCCCCCCGCTTCCAGTCTTTGTGCTAAGCTAGGCTAACACTTTCCCCCCCTGCTTCCAGTCTGTGTGCTAAGCTAGGCTAACAGTTTCCCCCCCTGCTTCCAGTCTTTGTGCTAAGCTAGGCTAACAGTTCCCCCCTGCTTCCAGTCTTTGTGCTAAGCTTGGCTAACAGTTTCCCCCCCTGCTTCCAGTCTTGTCCTGGATCTATCTCTTTACACATATGATGTTTCTTTAGTGAACGTCTACAGTAGAGGAAGATTTAGATGATTGACTGCTGACATTAATGCTGCAGATAAACATGAAAGTCAGATATCAGCGTGTTTGTCGCAGCTGTTTTGTTGCTGCTTCCTGTTTAATTTTCAGTGAGATTGTAGAAGAGTTCAGTCCATAAAACTGTGACTTTTTCTCCTCCAAGAACCGCTAACAAGTAAAAGACAGACATGAGGAGACTTTTCCTCACAGCTTCATTCAGACATGACAGAACATTTAAGTAAAGAGACACTAATGCTCGCTGATATTTTAGAGCAGCGGTGAGTTAAAATGTTGTGATCAGGAGGAAGCCGACACTTCAGGCTGCAGCACTGCTCACAGTGAATCCACTGCTGCGTTTTCACATCGGTTTCATCATTTATTGTTATTTTTTAGACTTTTTTTTTTTTTTATAAAGTCACACATGCACACAAACATTGAATGACGGAACGTTCAGCTCACGTGTATGTAAAGCTGAGGATTCATTTATTCATCCTGCGGCTGTTCTGAATGAAAATGTCAAATATAGATTATTATTGTGGTTGTAAATAGTTTTTATAGGCTGATCTGATGGGAGGAGAATCTCTCTCACAGCTTTTCATCGTCTGTTAAAGTGATTTGATGAAGATTAAGATGATAAATGTGTTGCAGTGAAAGGAAGACTCTGACTCTGGACTCTTACGTAAAAGTGACTCTGTGTTTTTTAAAAAGAGTTAGGACTTTAAAATAGTTTCATCCATCTTTCACAAAAGTGTAAAATATTTAGTGTTTCTCTTGTTGTTGTTTCTTCTGTCTCAGGTTCTCCTGACTTGTATGAATCAGCGTTAGTGGACAAAACTGCATCGCCCACTTTTTAGACAATTTATCTCAGACGACTAGACTATAAAATGTTGTTTTATTGTTTATATTTGTAAAATACTGTGACTATGAAGAAGTGCACGACTCTGTTTTATTGTAAAGAAATCTTTGTATTGTCAGTTTGGAGTCGGATCAGACTGAGCTTGTTGTGTTGAGCTGCAGAGAGTTCATTAGCAGCGTGGGCTGTTTGTTCTATATTTAAGTCTCCACCCACCTGAAGAGGCTATGAGTGTGTGTGTGTGTGTGTGTGTGTGTGTGTGTGTGTGTGTGTGTGTGTGTGTGTGTGTGTGTGTGTCCATCCGTCTGACCGTTCAGAGTTAATTAACCAGCATCTCCTGCTCCTCTCCTCCAATCACAGCCTCTGCAGCAGGACACTTAACGAGGCATTCGCAGCTCGTTAAATAATTAATATCACCTCATCAATATTCCATCTGCTCAGCTGCAGCAGCAAAGGGGGGGTGGAGGGTGGGGGGGTGGATGTGTTCAGATGTTGGAGCAGAGAGACAAACCCGCCTTCAGTCTGTCGTTAACAAGAAGAAGGACCGTTCAGATGTTTTAACGATCTGTCAGCGCTCTGCCCCCATGCTGCGTTCAGGTTCAACCTGGGAAAGTAGAAACTCCTGCTAGAGAAGCATAAAAATCAAAACCTGTTTTCTATAAAGTCCTGACATAACCTCCTCGTTAGCTGCTGTTCATCACACGCAGAGTTTTCTTCCATCTGTGTTTGTGAAGAGATGAAACGTTTCTGAGGTTTTTTTTTTTGTTCGGATCGACTCCTGACAGAAGAGAAACACCTGAACACCTCAGCGCTTTAACGCTCAGCAGCAACTATATCTCCCATCAGGCTTTGATGGTGAAGAAGTCGTTCTTGTATCAGTTAACTTGGATTCATGTTATTGTGGAAAAAGCAGCGTGTGTGCGTCTCCTCCAGTCGATCGACGGTCAGACTGTTGATCGATCAGGTGATTGATTATAACGTCGTGACCTCAAACTGCCTGTCAAACAACAACAGATGTGACAGATGTTCAGTCTGATTCAAATAACGCTGCTGAATCACATTTTCTCTCAACATGATAAGAAAATGTTAATTAACGTATTTGGCAAATTGCAAAAATGTTCAGAGACGACGTAGCTGGTTGTTGTTTTTGTCTGATGTTGCAGTAAAACATCTGCTGGTTGAAACTGCAGCAGTGTGAACGTGTTTGTGGTTTGTGTTCAGACTCTGGCAGCTCTCGGTTAAGGTCAGAGAAAGGTCACGGTTCACACACGCAGGACTCCAGTCTCGATCCAGGTCTCTGCTGTCAGAGTCCTGCATCTTGTCGCCCCCCCACCCCCACCCCCCACTGCAGAGACACATAGAAATGTAGCTTCATTACTGTAAACATCATCCAGGCAGAGATTATGTTTGCGAACACAACATGATTTGGAGAATAATTTCTATATGAATGTAGTTTCTAGGAGACAAGATAATAACGACACAACTCAAAGCTAAAGTGGAAAAAACACAACAAACCTACTATAACGTGTCTATTATAACATTTCTAATAAAAAGCTCATAAATCAACATCTGGAGCACAGTCAGTGTGGTTTATAAGATAAGGTTTCAGCTCGCACAGCAGTTGGTAGTAAACAAGATTAGCTCACTAGCAGTAGCGCTAGCTCGGCTACCCCCTGTGGGTCACATGATCTCTCTTTGCAGGTCACAGTTGTCCGTTGACAGCGTGGATGTATTTGGAGTTCTGGACACAGCGCCGCTGCTCAGCTTTGCTACCAACTTTCCCTCGAATTGCAGCGAAAGAAATCCCACAGACGTCTAATTATAAAACAGACATCTGTAAAACTGTTGACAGGACTCCTCTAAAAAATAAAGTCAATTATTATTCTCTGTATTGTGGATTATTAATCCCTGAAAACATGGAAGCTAGAAACTGTTTCAGCTCACGAGTCAGGTGAACGGTTCTTACTCGACTGATCAGCCGCCATCTTTGAGTTCCAGCTCTTGTAGTACAACTGTGGTCAAGAATCTCTGCTGATGTTTGTGTCTGAGGTCACATACGTGTGTGTGTGTGTGTGTGTGTGTGTGTGTGTGTGTGTGTGTGTGTGTGTGTGTGTGTGTGTGTGTGTGTGTGTGTCTCCTTCAGGGAGAACAGCAGGTAGAGGATTATTTCTGTCTGACCTGCCAGCTGTCTGCTCTGATTTCAGCTTTTTGTTTTTGCCTTTTACTCCGAATATTAAGAATGTTTCACATTTGTTGTTGTTGTTGTTTTGTTATTAACAACCATGTGTCTTCTTTCTTTTTGTTACTTTCACTACATTTTGTCTCTGTGTTGATTTCATGTCTTTATTTGTATTGTTTTAGTTTTCAATCTGGAACTGTGTTTTCTTATTTTTTATCCTGTGAAGCCTTTATTATTATTATTATTATTATTATTATTATTATTATTATTATTATTATTGTAAATAACACACATGTCAAAATATTCACAAAACAACAAAAAAAGAAAACCAAAACAAGAAACACAGATTTAATTGTGTAAAACAAAATAATTATAAAATAAAGTGAAATAAAACGCAAACTATAAAACAAACTACAAATATGATAAAACACAAACAAGCTGTTATGAGTAAAGTGATAAAAAGATTTAATTACAGCAGATATATGACTCATTATATACAATATATAAGAACATTCATTTGTTTTTCCTCATTTCCTTCAATCAAAGGAAAATTGATAAAAAAAAATGTATTTAAAAAATAAAAATAAAAATATTAAACATAAATAAAATAAAATAGAATAATAAATAGAATAAAGTCTCAAATAATACTAAATAAAATAAAGTCTAAAATACATCACTCTCTCACTGTTTACTGTCAATATTTATTTATTTATTACCCACATGTGAGCTGTGACATCACTTCCTGTTTCTCCGCTGAATGTGGGTCACTTCTGTTGACTGATGTGACTGTTTCTCTAAAATCAGTGTGAAAACACAGACCAGCCAATAGCAGAGCAGCTCAGAGGTCGCTCTGCTCCCCCCCGCCTCCCCCCCCCCACCCCGTCCCCCCTCCTCCTATGTCACTTCCTGGCTGGTTGCCATGGCACTAGAGGCAAGGTGTCTCCCCTTTTTCTGCCCCGCTGTGTGTGTGTGTGTGTGTGTGTGTGTCTTTTTCAGAAATTAACGAGGGATTTGTTGTCGGCTGCAGAAAGACGTAGAGAGACTTTGATTTGATGATATTTGTCACCAGTCTGCCTCTTCCTCTCCGCACACACACACACATACACACACACACACACACACATACACACACACACACTCAGTGTTGTCAGACTAATTGCTGGTTCGTGTCGATGGTTGTTGCAACACGAGTTTGACACAGTTACTGCTAATGAGCTGCGCGAGTATGAACATTGTGTGTGTGTGTGTGTGTGTGTGTGTGTGTGCAGCTGTATTAAAGGTGCACTATGCAGGATTTCTCAGTTGTTGTTTGTAAACCCAACATTCATCGTTTCTCTCCTCTATTCAAGAAACAATGAATCTGTGACAGTTTTTAGTTAAAGCCTGTTGTGTTAACAGTTAACTCAGCGTTGCAGTGATGTCATATTGATCCTGTGATGTTTAGTGTGTACAAAGGCAGTAGACTGATTAGTCAGCAACACAAGGAAATAAACAATCAATACAAAGTTTCCCTGTGAATCTTTACATAAAGATGTCAGGGAGGAATCTTCATTTAAACACTTAATGTGGCTGCAAAATCTATTCAAGAAGCTCTGCAATCTGTCAACATTTAGACATATTAATCTCCTCTACACCCTGTCATAGAAATGATGATTACACCGTGTATGAGTGTTACTATTTAACATAGATCATGATGAATTGTTCCTGTCTTGTCCTGCAACTCTGCAACATCAGCAGACTCATCAGTGAAGGTTAAAGGAAGTTCAGCATTATATTTAAATTAAAATGAAAATTGTTTGGAGACAGGATGAGACATGTCATCTGGGGGTTAGTTGGACAGTAGAACTGAAAACAGACATGATGCTAACTATAAGTCTGTATTTTGATAGATTAAGAAAAGAACTGTAACGCCAACTTAAGGTGTATAAAACCCTGTTATATGCCTTTTTCTTTGTAACCTCATCCTGTGAGTTGCATTGTGAAACGCTCCTTCTCGTACAAGAAAATAAATTCTGTTAACTTTGGATACTTGGGCTCCGGTCTCTATTGTTTAACGGTCATTATGAAGAAATTCTTTTAACACACCCAAAATCTGAGGTGGCTGACATCATGTTTATGCTCATTAAAATGCAAAGTGACTGAACGCTTCATGTCCACATTTATGCACATGGATTCTTATTTTAAAAACCTTTTTGGTTTTTACCGACATAAATGAAATTGCACAAACATCATAGAATATAAAGTGTCGCCAGTATGAACCTTTCTAGACTTGGTGTCAGATAGATGATGTTGGACCATCTTTTCTCACAGTTATTAATAGCAGTCTGTCCTCTGGAGTGGTTCCTGTTCATTTTAAACATGACGTTGCGCAACCTTAAAAAAAAACCTGGGCTGGATCCTACTGTTTTGGCAAATTTCAGGCCGATCTCTAAATTGCCTTTCCTTTCTAAAATCTTAGAAAAGGTTGTCTATTCTCAGCTCATGGACTTTTCAAATGAACAAAATATTCTTGAGATTTTCCAATCCAGTTTTAAAACATTGCACAGCCCCGAATCAGCGCTTTTAAGAGTTTTTAATGACATCTTTTTAGCTACTGACTCTGGTCACTGTGTTGTCCTTTTAGATTTGACTGCAGCTTTTGATACAGTGGACATGAAACCCTGATTGCTCGGTTGGAGCAGTGGGTGGGCATCAGCCTTGATGACTCGGTGTCCTCCACTGCTCCCCTCTCATGTGGGGTACCACAGGGCTCTGTGCTCGGCCCTCTTTTATTTTCCCTCTATCTACTCCCACTCGGTTCAATTCTCAGGAAACATGGCATTTCTTTTCATTGCTATGCGGATGACAGTCAGATCTATGTCCCCCTAAAAAAAGTCAGACTCCTAGTCAGCCTGGATGTCTCTAAACTTCCTAAATTTGAATGAAAAAAAGACAGAAGTCATGGTCTTTGGTGGCACTTTTGTGACCCCCCTGGTTTATCTGGGTTCTTTGGCACAGTATCACAAGCCAACTGTGCACAATCTGGGGGTAAAAGTGGACACAGACCTTAAATTTGACAGCCAGATTAAAGCTGTGGTGAAGTCAAGCTTTTTCCAGTTGAGGCAGCTGGCAAAAATTAAACCAGTCCTTCAGAGACGGCACTTTGAGACAGTAATCCACGCCTTTGTGACCACTCGGCTGGATTACTGCAATGCACTTTATACGGGGGTTAGTGCATCCTCCATTGCTCGTCTTCAACTGGTGCAAAATGCTGCTGCACGTCTAGCAAGCAAGTACGAGCACATTTCACCTATTTTAGCTTCACTCCACTGGCTGCCCGTCCATTTTAGGATTCATTTTAAAATTATTTTATTTGCTTTTAAAGCCTTGAATGGCCCAGCCCCACCTTACCTCTCTGAGCTGCAGCACCCAGACACTCCCAGCCGCTCTCTCAGGTCAGCTGACCAGCTGCTCCTGACGGTGCCTGAAGCGAGGCTTAAGCTCAGAGGTGAACCGCTGCACATTAGACAGGCCTCCTCACTCTCACTTTAAATCTCTTCTCAGAAGGTAACTGGCCAATAGGGATGCAGCGCTGTAACACCCGCCCACACGTGAGCAACGTAACTGACAAAAGTGAAAATAGAAACTGCGATCAGTGACAGAAAAGTGAAGAATATTGTTGTCAAATGTAACACTCAGCTATAGTTTTATTGTAAGTGTTTCCATTGAGGTCATTTTTTGGTTTCAATTTTTTTTTTATTCATTTAAAAAAAAAAAAAGATTCTTGTGAGGTTTTACTCTGTAATCATGAAACAAATTAGAAACAAATTGGTTGGAATGAAAGTTTATAAAAGTATAACTATTCAAAGTCTTTTGTTTGTCCTCTGTGTGTTTCCATCCAGCTGCAGATGTGACTCGCCCCCCTCTGACCTAACGGAGGAAGTCGTCGTCACCGTTTAGCCAGAACTTCCTCTCTGCTCTGACCCGGCCCCAGTGCACCATGGGATCTGCAGTCCTCTTTGTGCTCCTCTCCTCCCTGGTGACGTCATCAGTGTGTGTGGGAGTGGGTGGGGCCAGCCAAGGTGACGGACAGTTAAAAGTTGTGCGGATGATTTTTGGTTTGAATCATCGGTTTTTTAAACAGAGGTTTGGTTGTGTGTTTTGTCCTGCAGGTGGCGCCGTGCTGTGTCCTCTGCAGTGTGTGTGTGAGACGCGGCCCTGGTACACTCCGCAGTCTGTGTATCACCAGGCCAGGACCGTCGACTGCAACGAACTCCACCTGCAGAGAGTCCCAGCTAACATCTCTGCCGACACACAGGTAACGCTGACATCACACAGGTAACACTGACATCACACAGTTAACACTGACATCACACAGGTAACACTGACATCACACAGGTAACACTGACATCACACAGGTAACACTGACATCACACAGGTTACATCACACAGGTAATACTGACATCACACAGGTAACACTGACATCACACAGGTTACAACACACAGGTAATACTGACATCACACAGGTAACACTGACATCACACAGATAACACTGACATCACACATGTAACACTAATGATACACAGGTAACGCTGACATCACACAGGTTACATCACACAGGTAATACTGACATCACACAGGTAACACTGACATCACACATGTAACACTAATGATACACAGGTAGCACTGACATCACACAGATAACACTGACATCACACATGTAACACTAATGATACACAGGTAACGCTGACATCACACAGGTTACATCACACAGGTAATACTGACATCACACAGGTAACACTGACATCACACATGTAACACTAATGATACACAGGTAGCACTGACATCACACAGGTAACACTGACATCACACAGGTAACACTGACATCACACAGGTTACATAACACAGGTAACACTGATGATATACAGGTAACACTGACATCACACAGGTAACACTGACGATATACAGGTAACACTGACATCACACAGGTAACACTGATGATATACAGGTAACACTGACATCACACAGGTAACACTGACGATATACAGGTAACACTGACATCACACAGGTAACACTGACATCACACAGGTAACACTGACATCACACAGGTTACATCACACAGGTAACACTGACATCACACAGGTAACACTGACATCACACAGGTAACATCACACAGGTAACACTGACATCACACAGGTAACACTGACATCACACAGGTAACACTGACATCACACAGGTAACACTGACGATATACAGGTAACACTGACATCACACAGGTAACACTGACATCACACAGGTTACATCACACAGGTAACACTGACATCACACAGGTAACACTGACATCACACAGGTAACATCACACAGGTAACACTGACATCACACAGGTAACATCACACAGGTAACACTGACATCACACAGGTAACACTGACATCACACAGGTAACAGTCACACCTGTCATGTCAGTGGTCATGTATGTGTGTTTCAGGTGTTGCTGCTGCAGAGTAACAACATCTCCTCCATCACCACTGAACTGCTGAGTCTGACCAACCTGACGGAGCTCGACCTATCACAGAACCACTTCACACAGGTAACACACACACACACACGTTTGTCTTTCTACACTTGTGAGGACCCTCGTTAACATGATACCTTCCTTGGCACTAAACTGAACCATCACAACCGTAACAACTAATAAAGTTGTTTTTCTGAAACTACAGTTTTCACAGAGCAGCAACATTACGTCTCCACCTCATGTTACATTTCTGTTACTTTAATGAATTAATTTTCATCCTCAGTCCACATAATCCTGATCTTTCTGTCTGCTGCTTTGTGGAGGTGTGTTAAAAACGCTGCTGTGTGTCCAGGTGAGCTCTATGGGTCTGTCCTCTCTCGGCCGCCTGGTGACTCTCTACCTGGAGGAGAACCAGATCGAGGAGTTGGAGGACTTTAGTCTGAGGAACCTGTCCAGCCTGGAGGAGCTCTACATAAACCACAATCACATCTCCTCCATCGGACCTAAAGCCTTCGCCGGCCTCACCAACCTGCTGCGGTACCTCGCACTCTTACTTCTTCTTCTTCTTCTGTTCAGCTCCAACTTCATTTAAAGTGCTGGTATTATGGAAAACAAGACAAAATATCTTTGGAGTGGATCAGGGTGATGTAAGGGCCTCCTGCGCTGTAGGATTACTCAACTCTGTCTCCTCAGTCAGAAAGTCAAATCAAATCTGTAGTCGCAGTTTGCATCGCAGCCGGATGACGAGCAAGAAGATAAATGTTGGTCTCACAGATGAAATCTAATATTTGTAGCTGCCACATTAGTTTGTCTGAAGATAATGTGAAGCTTCATGTTTTTATTGGACAGAACATTATCGCTGCCTCTGTGGGCTTCTCATATGAACAGATATCAACACATTTCACACTAATCAATACGTGAACATGAACAGAGGCAGTGCGGTCTGTATTACATTTCATTTTATTTTTTAATATAGATTACAGATTAACTGACTGCATCTCACTGTCAGGTCATATTTTCTTTGTAAAAAGTCTGTTAGTTCCAGCTCACAAGTAGACAAGTGTGAACTTTACCCAGCATGCATTGCAGGTGTGCAGGTCTCCTCTCTGTCTGACTGTGTTTTCTGTGTTTCAGGCTCCACCTGAACTCGAACCGTCTGGTGGCGATCGACAGCCGCTGGTTCGAGTCCCTGCCCTCCCTGGAGATCCTGATGATCGGGGAGAACCCCATTCTGGGTCTGGAGGAGAAGAACTTCCTGCCTCTGTCCCGCCTCCACAGCCTGGTGCTGGCCGGGATGGGACTGGCCTCCATCCCCGCCGCCGCCTTCCTGGGCCTCGACTACCTGGAGAGCCTCTCCTTCTATGACAACCGGCTCAGGTGAGTCTGACCGGCGGAGCTGCTGTCTGTAACGTTCTCTCACTGAGACGCCGAGCGATGACTGACGACCTGCCGTCCTCCTGACAGGTCTGTTCCCCGGGACGCTCTGAGCATGCTCCCTAACCTCAAGTTCTTGGACCTGAACAAGAACCCAATCAGCCGAGTCCAGCAGGGAGATTTCCAGAACCTTCAGCACCTGGAGGAGCTCAGGTGAGTCACGACGTACTGTCCCCATATTCACTATATTTAACAGTCAGGTGTCCATAGTAACAGTGAAAGAGGTTTTCCTCGCTGTAATCATTCCTCCTGTTCATACTGGACATTAAAAGATCCTTCAAATGTGTTTTCAATGTTAGTGATGGAGGATAAAATCCACAGTGTGTCCACACAGTCATTTAAAAGTCTGTGTGAAGCTTCTATTCAGCTTCATCAGTCTGAGTTAGTCATATCAAGTGGATATCTGACACATTTACAGTCTTTTTAGCATCAAATTCCCTCTTTGTGTTTCCTCAGACAGTGTTTCCCTGTTGAGCTGCAGGTGGAAGTATAGTAACAAAAAGAGGGACTTTGACACTAAAAAGACTGTAACGTTGAAAGATATCTACTTGATTTGACTCATTTGGACGCTGAAGCTTCATATTAGCTTCAGATAAACTTTTAAATACATGTTATTTCAGAGTATTGTGCGTGTTGTGTTCAGTAATAACTGTTAGTTGTGTTTGACTCAGTCTGAACAACATGGAGCAGCTGTTGATGGTGGAACGAGCAGCTTTCCAGAACCTTCCAGAAATCGCCAAACTGGAGCTCTGCAACAACCCGCGACTGTCCTACATCGACCCGCAAGCCTTCAGGTGACTGCTGGGAAATAACCGGAGAAACTGTCTCATCACATGGAAACAAATTCACAAAGTTTACAACTAATTTTACACGAGAACAAATGAAAGAAGAAACTAATCTGGACAAATAAAGATGAAGATCTAAACTCTCTTCCTTCTTCTTTTTCTCCATTTTTCATTTTCTTCTTATCGCCTCCTTGTCCTCCTCATTCTTCTCCATTTTCTTCTCCTCTTCTGCTTTTCATTCTGCTGCTCCTCCTCCTTCCCTTCATCCCTTTTCTCGTCTTCTCCTCCCCTCTCCTCTAATTTCATCCTCTCGTCCTCTTCTCTTGTTTTCTCTCCCCTCCTCCTCTCCTCACCTCTTTTACTCTTCTACACTCCTCTAATCTCCTCCTCTCTCCTCCTCTCTTCTTGTTTCCCCTCCTCTCTCCTCCTCTCCTCACCTCCTCTACTCTTCTACTCTCCTCTAATCTCCTCCTCTCCTCTCCTCTCTCCTCCTCTCTTCTTGTTTCCTCTCCTCTCTCCTCCTCCTCCCCCTCTCAGTGACCTGTCCTCCCTCCGTACTCTCCTCCTCCATAACAACCAGCTGAGCCTCCTCTCTGGAGACCTCCTCTCCTCCCTCCCCTCCCTGGAGGAGGTGTCTCTTCACTCCAACCCTCTGCGCTGTGACTGTCTCTCCTCCTGGGGTCCTCACCTCGGCAACCAATCACATCTCAAGCTGCTCGAGTCCTCCGTCACCATCTGCTCCTCCCCGCCTCACCTGATTGGTCGGGAGCTGCAGGAGGTGGTGGCGGTCGCATGGGGCGGGGCCGACGGCGGAGGACCCGGAGCCAACAGCTGCCTGCCGCACATCTCTGTTCACGCGTTTCCACCTGCGATCAACGTCAGCGGCGGACAGCCAATCACACTGGAGTGCTGGGCTGACGCTGACCCCGCCCCCCAGTTCTACTGGGTCACGCCCACTGGAGACAAGGTGAGCGGGGTCGTGTGTGTGTGTGTGTGTGTGTGTGTGTGTGTGTGTGTTTTGGTTGGTAATCATGTTCATCACCCAAACAAACCTTTCCTCCTGTCTTCCTGGTCAGGTGAGCTCAGAGGCCGTGGCTGCACCAATCATATCAGAGGAGGGGCGTGGCCTGAGCAGGAAGAAGAAGAAGCATCGCGTGTCTGAGCCGGGAGCGCTGGTGATCGAACACGCTGAGCCGTCAGACGCAGGTCAGGAACTAAAGCACATGTTTAGGAGAGTTTCTATGTTCGGTGTCTTTGAGGAGAAAAACTGAAATGTGAATACAGAATGAGGAAGAACAGCGACTCCTCACACTTCACTGCTCTGTTGTCCTGTGTTGAGGTTAAAACTGCATGCTGAAGCAAAATACCGTTCTCTACATTAAAAATAATAAAGTTCTTAACGATATATAACTCAAAGTCTCACATGTAAATGAGACACCAACTGGAGCCGATCAGTATCAGTTTTGTTGTGGTATTAAAACTCTCTCTGTGTGTCTCAGGTGTGTATACCTGTGTAGCGTGGAACATAGAGGGAGCAGACACAAAGAGCGTCTCAGTGTTTGTGGACTCTCAGGGGTCTCTGGATTCGTGGTCGGACAGGGGGAGCTGGCAGGGTGGTCAGCCCGGCCGAGAGCAGCCCTGGCTGGGGAACTCGTCCAGCGCTGCAGCCTCTCTGGTCGTGCTGGCGAAGGTACCTGCTGTGTGTTTTTTGTAAAGCACATTGTGTTTAATCTTTTTTGTATGTAATTAATACTGTTATTAACATCATTAACACTCCTTGAATGAATTCATCAGTGGAGATTAACATGTTTCCTGTGCAAGGTGGTGCACGCCCAGTCGGTGGTGCTGGAGTGGAAGCTGTATCCCAGCGGAGGAGCTTCATCTGTGGGTCAGAACCAGCAGGACGCCCCCCTACCTCTGCCCCGCTGGACCAGCGCCACCGTGCACATCGACAATCCTCAAATCAGCTACACCGCCAAGGTGAACGCATCCGCCCTCCCTCCACCTGTCCACATGTGAACTAATGCTGTCGCTTCACTGGAGGGAGCTCCAGTACTGTCAGAATCACCTCAGATGGAGAAATAAGAGCAAATATCTCATGAAAGTTTAAAGGTCATTAGAGACTTCACATCTGTCTGACATCGACTGCATCACAGCCACAGGCGGCTCTGATTGGCTCGTTCATTTGACTTGTAAAACCGAGTCTGTGTTTGGTTTCCATGCAGCACACATCCGGCCTGAGAGCGAATCAAAATTTTCAAGTGATATGAGTCAAAATTAAAGGATCATTCCGCGTTATTTGAAGTTTATTACAACGTCAAATTTTATTTTTCTGCACATATTTTATATCACTAAAATTAGGAATAAAATCTCATATTACATTAGAAATACTCCTTCTTCTTAATTAAAATTGTGACCAATAACAGAATGTTTTAATAACCAAATCACCTTCAAATCCTGTCTGTATACATTTACATGATTTTTGCTGCTATTTTCTGCCAAATTCTTTCAAGTATTCACTCTAAAAAATATATGTTTGTGATTCAGCCCATACGTATGAAGAATGAAGAATATATTGTCCAACTTGTTTCTCTGTTTCTTGTCTTTATGCTATTTTATTGCTCTTTGTCCTGATTGTAAGATGGCAGGTTTCAGGCCAACAGCTGCTAATATTTTTCACTGCTTTGCTGTTTTGACTGCAAAAAATGACTCTACTTAAATTGATTTACCTTAGTTCAACTTAAGTTAGCTCAGAATAACTAAACTCAACTTAACTTAACTCAACTTACTTTACTTTACTCTACCATTCCCTTAATTTAGTATTTCTAATTATTTACTTGTGAGAGATTGACTAAAGAAAGATGGAAGAACTGTACAAATTTCTGCAGCAGAGGTCGAGATGTCCTGACTTTTAAACTCCCAAAACACTGGAACTACATTTCCCATAATGCAACTGGATAGTGTCTTTCATTAGAGCCTACCTGCTTAACCAGTTGCACCATTTCCTGTAACTTTGTTTTTGTCTTCCAGGTTCCTGTGGATGTTCAGGAGTATAACCTGACTCACCTCCTTCCTGCCACAGAGTACCACATCTGCCTCACCGTCTCCTCCTCTCCTCCCTCCCCCACCTCCCCTTCCTCCTCCCCCAGCTCCTTCCCCACCGCCACCACTCCCTCCTCCTCCTCTTCCTCCTTCTCCTCCCCCTCCTCCTCCTCTCCTGTTCACACCTCCTGCCTCAACGTCACCACTAAGGAGGCGGGTTTCTCTGTGGAGCTGGTGGCGTCGCGGCGCAGCAGCGTGGCGTTGGCGGCCGTCATGGGCTCCATGTTCGCTCTGTCCATCATGGCGCTGCTGGTGGTCTACATGGGCCGCCGCGTGCAGCAGCACAAATCCTGCGGCCACTCGCTGAAGAAGTACATGCAGCACGCCACGTCCATCCCTCTGAACGAGCTGTACCCGCCGCTCATCACGCTTTGGGAGAGCGAGGCCGAGAAGGACAAGGACGACAAGGAGGAGGAGGAGCGGGAGGGCGGGGAGAGGGAGGAGGAGGCGACGGGGAGCCAAATCGACACAACAAAGACTTACATGTGGTAGCTGGAGGAGGGAGGACGGGAAGGCGAAGGGGACGTTTTAAAATTATAGAAAGACAGACATGCGAGGAGAGTTTCAGGAGGGACGAGGACGACGAGAAGAGAAACTGGACGGATGAGAGTTGCAGGATGCACATGTGAGAAAGAAAGAGAGGAGAGAGAGAGAGATCATGTGACTCATTGAAGAGCCAGACAGACTGGAGGTATAAAATATTTAAAGATGTCGATAACGAACACATCTGGCTGCTGAGAGAAAAAGGGAGGAGAACTAAATGACGGATAAAAACAGTGACGCTCCATCTGCCCAAAACACAACATCACACCCATCAAATTCACTTTTAAAGGACCATTCTGGTGTTTTTTTTCATGTTTTAGACTATTAACTTTCCATCCCTGCTGATCATAAATCCTTCATCAGTTTTTAAATTGATTTCCTTCCTTTAGACTCACATTAGTTTCATAAATTTCTATCAAAATCTGCAGAGAGAGAAATAATCCACCACAGATGATGTACAGTCAACTTTAATTTTATAATCATGTATTAATGCAGCTGAGAGCAAACTTCAAAATCAGTTTGTTGTTTGAGCTCATTTAAAAGCAACAAGGTGACTTCTGGAAACTAAAAGGTACTTTAGAATAAATAAACGGGTAAATATGGATAACAGACAGAAAAAAAGCAGTCATGTTTTAAAAAGACATAATTTTAGTCTAATCAGTTCCTTTTTTTTTAGGTTGATATTCATTGTTTAACATAAACACATTAAAAAAAACATTTTTGATAAGAATTGTAACTGAGATAAGAACTGAGCAGGACTTGGCAGTATAAATAAGTTAAAAAAAAACAAACAAAAAATACACAAAATTTGAATTTTTCAATATTTTCTTAATTTTACCACACAAAATCACTATTGATAACTGTTTTTTTATACAAAATTGTTACTGCTACTTTGTGTAAAGGTACCCTGCAGAGTTTTGGCTTCATATTATTACGAGTGGGCCTCTATTTTGTTTGTTATCATGGACACATGCACATGGATGACATGATCAATAGTCCTGCTGATGGTTTCACCCAATTCCACTGATCACCAAGTAGCGTTAATGCACCAAGAAATGCAGCAATAAAGGCAGGGAAGAAGAAGAGCAAGTACTGTAGTGTTGGCAAGAAAGTAACAGAAAGTAAACAAGATTTGCATTTAATGGGCTAAAATATGAAAATAGACCCATCTGTTTCCATCAAACCAGGTTTGTTATAAACTTTTCTTATAGCATCAGTTTTTATTTTATCACCACCCGGGCAGCTGGACGTCCTGTAGAGACGCCGGACGGACAGACATTAACAGAAGAGGTTGATGAGTTTGTTTTCCCTAACATCTGTTTCTCAAACTGAGGGTCGGGGGCCTGTAATTGGGCCGTCAGCTGGTTTGAATGGGAGCAGCATCTGAAGAGACCTTTTAGGACAGATGAACTGTTGACCTGTGAGTCCAGATGTTTTCTACTCACCTCTTTCCTCTCCTTTCATTTTCTCTTCTGTCCTCCTCCCCCTTGTCTTCTCTCTGTCAAGCACACTGACAGTAATCGTACTGTTAAAAAAAAAAAAAATCAGATTATTGTAATTTAGTTCATCTGATGAACACGAATGCAGCACTAACACTCAGCACAGGCAGCCATGTGGAAGATTTCACTCTAAATGTTTTCAGCGTACCACTTAAAGGTCCCGTATTCAAATGTTCAATTTTTCTTAACATAATTAATACTTATAAAAGTTATTTAATGGAAATAAAGTTGAATTAAGCTTTAATTTTACACACGAGTACAACACAAGGATGTCCACTCCTTCCCTCAATATTTGCCATTTTCATAGAACCATTAGTTATCCTGCAAAGCTCAAACATGCTGGAGTACAAACCACCAATATAAATCAAACTATATCACTGTATGCAGACGATATATTACTTTACACCCAGAATTTTACATTTAAGCTTATCTAGTTTGCATGATTCCTTCTGTCTCGCCATGTACCTCCAGAATAACACTTTTTTTTTGATAAATCTTTTGGTTACTACTTTTGTTGTCAGTTGCTTTAATTACAATATTAGAAAAATGAAGATTTGATTTTAATTTTACTGTCATCAGGCAAGTAAAAACTTTCAATGTATGAACAAAAACAACAGTTTTTAAGCTGGATGACGGTGCACACATGGTGGTATTTATTTAAGGGTTGCAACTTTGTCTTTACAAACATTTTTTTGTCTGTCATCACTACATTTGACTCCCAGAGAACTGCAAATATTTTTCTAAAGAAATAATTCGTTGATGATCTTTGAAAAACCCAGAATGTGGTTTAACTACACTTGACAAAGTTTTAAAGGTATTTCCATCTGGATCAAAAAGCATTCTGTCCACAGTGCACAGTGAAATGTAAACGCCTTATTTTCTATATAAAAATAATAATGCAATTAATAATGGAAAAAAAACATAAATTTACAAAACTGATAATGAAATGTTTTAATTTCGGTTGATGTTGTACAAATCTAGAATGAACATATGTCATTTCCTGCCAGTGTTGCCAACTTAGAGACATTCCTGCTAGATTTGGAGACTTTTACCCCCCTTTTAGTGACTATTTTCCAAAAAAAGCGCCTAGTATTAGCAACTTCTTCCAGGGAACTCCTTGTTCTTTGTTTTCATCCTAAATTATTAATGTGACCATTTAAGTTTTTTTTATAGTTTAGAGGTTTAGAGGCAGAGTTTACAAAAATGAGTTGATTCCAGTGTCTCTCTATTCATGACACTTCAGTTCTACACAAGCGGCACATAGCATGGTTTGAGGCTGAAGCTGATGCAGAAGTGCCACTGAGGGCATTTTTAAAATTATTGCTCCGTCAATAAGATTGGAAGACTTATAGCTGCTTTGATGCCATGTGGGTGGTGATTGACAGCTGTGATTGACAGTTGGCTCACCTGCTGCTCTCCCCGACTCCCGCTGAGTCAGACTATTGCCGCAATATTTTCATAAGTTTAATGATATTTGATAATGATGCCTGCTGTGTTATTTAGCAAATGCCCAAGTGTGCAGCAATCGTTCCCAGTAAGCTAGCGTTAGCTTCAGTCTGAGGTGGTGCGGATTGTTTCCAGAGCCAAACGTAAAAGAGGGCGCTGAACATAAGCTGCAACTCTGGGCTTCAAACTGGTTCCAATGTAACCAATGGGTGACATCACAGCTCGCTATGTCCAGCATTATATACAGGCTGTGGTTCCACAGTTTGCACACCTTTATAAAAAGATTTAGATTTTGATCAGAGGTAGATTTAAATGCATATTGATGAGACGATAGCAGCTTTAAAAATAATAAAAGCAAATGGTAAAGCTAATTAGTTAAGTTTAGCTTAACACAATTCTTTTAACTCAGATTCAAATTAGCATGTGATATCATCTAGCGACCTTTCAAGCTACTTTTCACTGATAATAGTTGGCAACACTGTTTCTGTCTGTTTTTGGATTAGAAAATAGAGTCAGTAGAGTTATTGTGCTGCAGATGGAATATTTTATGATCCAAATGTGCAAAAGAGTCTTTTC
The DNA here is from genome assembly GCF_910596095.1 of Thunnus maccoyii. Taxonomy (NCBI): domain Eukaryota; kingdom Metazoa; phylum Chordata; class Actinopteri; order Scombriformes; family Scombridae; genus Thunnus; species Thunnus maccoyii. Next base: position 32,475,251 of record NC_056536.1, read on the forward strand.
AGCAGATTCTGGAAATACACTGTCAAAAAGAGATTTCAAAGGGATCTACAGTATCTTGATACTGAGTTCTGGGACTCAACAAAAAGAGAATACATGAACACATGAGAAACTTCTTTTTAACAAATAGTTTGGCAGTAGTTTCAGGTGTTTTACAGGCTGTTTTGCTGCATTTGCTCTTGTTTGTGTTTTTAGGGGGAAATGTCCTCGGTTAACTCAGTGTAAAACTTTTTCCTCTGCTGCTCTGGTGATGACAGGTTTCTCATCATAAAACCAGCGATACACCTAATGTTTTCCAGCCTGCAGAGCTCGTCCTGTGTGATCAGGACTTCAGTCTGCACATTTATTCGCTTTAAGTTCAGCTTCAAACCAAACAAACATCAAGAACTTCCTGTCTGAATACGGGACCTTTAACCTTCACTTTACTTGACACGCTGTCTCAGGGTGCAAAATTAACTTTTTTGTCCACTGGTCAAATGGCTCGTGAATGTTTACATTTTACCAGCCAGTCAGTACTTGACCATTGTTTTTTTGGCTGGTGAGTGAAGCAAACCTACCAGCCACTTGCATATTTTACCGGCATTTGGCTTGTGGCTGGTGCTAATTTTGTGCCCTGTGCTTCTTCATCAGCACAGCATGAATGCATAATTATTATTATTATTATTATTGCAATTATTCAGTGGGCCGTGCATTTATTCTGCATCAGGAATGTGTACAGTGGTTGTCATGGTGACAGTCGTCCATGTATTAACCCTGCATCCATCCTGCTTCAGTTTCATTTAAAAAAACAAAAAAAATAAAAACAGACAATCCAAAACTGTCTTAGAACTGTGTGGTCCTGCAGCAGGATGGATTCAGGTTAAAGCTCAGTCACTGACAGCACTGTTACATCCAACTTTATCGACACCCTCTGCACTGACACTAACAGTGACCACGTTGTGCTTTTGTTTGTCACAAACGCAGAGTTGTAACCTCTGACTGTTTTATATCCTGTAACACTGAGTTATTTTGGGTTTGTGGAGTTTTTAGCTGTTGATGACGTTGCACTCGGGAGGCGGGTGGTGCTGCATGCCTTTGCACTCATATTTAGGACTGTTTGTATAAAACCTCGTCTGTGTGACAACCTGCAAACTGCTGGAGGAGCTGTGGGTTCGATCCCAGCTGAACCAGCGGCAGAGTTCTGCAGGAAGACTTCTAATGTTACACAAGCTAAGTGTTTGTACAGAAGCACCCTGCATTCACCAAAGAAAAGCAGATATTATCTCAGATATCAGATATAATTATGACTTCCATATATCATAATTATGACTTTGAATCACATACATTTACAAGATAGATTACAAGATATATTCATAATTACAGGATACAGAAGTCATGCTTACAAAAATCTGACATTTACAAGATCTGCATCTCATTCTGAGAGTTTTCGTGTAATTGTGACATTTGAATCTCATAACTGGGAGATGCTGGGTCATAATTACAAGATACAGAATTCATTATAACAAGAAAACGATTACATATTTATGATATACAGATCTCATAATTATTAATTGTTTTCATATAACCATGACATATTAATCAATCTCATTTATACAAAAATCTCATACAAGATCTGTATCTTGTAATTATAATAGTTTATAATATATATGATATATAAATATAGAAAAGATTTTGTATTTTGTAATTGTTAAATTGTTTTGTTGTAATTATGAGTAATGATTACAGGATAACATTATTATTATTATTTAACATATAATTTTCTTTATTAATAAGATCTGTATCTCACGGTATAATTTTTAGTCCTCTGAATTATGAGATATGATCTCATTATTATGAGATGCTAAGACATAATTGAAACATATGGAAGTTATAATTATGAGACAAATATCTCATTTTTAAAATTTGTATCTAATAATTACAAGTTTTAAGATAGTTATGAGTTTTCATGTAATTATGAGGTACAGCTTTTGTAATTATTAGATACATATATACTGTGTCTCATAATTGTCAGATTGTTTTCTCATAACTAAGAGATAGTTTTTACATAATTGCGAGATATGTAATCACAAAAATCATAATTTTCATATTAATAAGATCTGCATCTTGCAATTATGATATATTTTACACTTAATTACTATATACATAATTATGAGTCATGATTACAAGACACACAAATCAAAGTCACATAAATTTCATATATACAAGATTTGTATCTTGTAATTATGAGTTTTCATGTAATTATGGGGTAAAGCTTTTGTAATTATTAGATACATATCAATCAATCAATCAGTTTTTATTTATATAGCGCCAAATCACAGCAAAAGTCATCTCAGGGCACTTTTCACATAGAGCAGGTCAAGACCGTACTCTTTAATTTACAGAGACCCAACAATTCCCCCATGAGCAGAACTTGGCGACAGCAGTAAGGAAAAACTCCCCTTTAACGGGTAGAAACCTCAAGCAGAACCCGGCTCTTGGTGGGCGGCCATCTGCTTTGCTACTGTGTCTCAAAATTGTCAGATTGTTTTCTCATAATTAAGAGATAGTTTTAACATAATTGTGAGATATGTAATTATGGGTCATGATTACAAGACACAAAAGTCATAATTTTCATATTTACAAGATCTGCATCTTGCAATTATGATATATTTTACACTTAATTACTATATACATAATTACGAGTCATGATTACAAGACACACAAATCAAAATCACATAAATTTCATATATACAAGATTTGCATCTTGCAATTATGAGTTTTCATGTGATTAAGATTTCATAATTATGAGATACGTATCTCATAATTGTAGGAAAACTATCTAAGATCCATACGTCATAATTATGAAATACAGATCTTATAGTTTGTCATAATTATGATGTAATATCTTTGGTGCTGAGTAGATTAGTCAATCAGTGCTTTTGATCAATTGATTTATTGTCTTTTATCAGCAAAACTCAAAATCTCTATCTGAGCTAAATATTTTTGGGTTTTGGACTGTTGGTTGGACAAAACGAGACATTTAAATGCGTCACTTTGAGAAACTGAGTTTTCCACTGTATTTCAGACCAGACAACTAATTGATTAATATGAAAAATAGCGATAATAGTAGTTAGTTGGAGCTGAATGCAGCGTGTCTCTGGTCTGATAGATACATGATGGCTGTTCCTTCTTTTGTCCTGAAACTATCTGGATAAAGAAACAATGAACTCTTCAGAAATAAACTGAACAGGTTCCACGTCTTATGAAATGTAAATCCAGACTGTTTGAGTTAAAGCCACAGCGTTAAACAAACAGTTCAGGTATTAAAATGATCCGTCAGTTTGCAGGTTTGTTGTTCAGACTTTTAGCCAAAAATTCCCTCAACTGTCTGTCAACCAAAACACTTCAGGAACACTCAAAGGATGCTCTGGGCATTTTAAAGATATAGATATATATATATACTGTTTTAAAGATGTTTCTTTGCTTCTCTGGTTCCAACTTCTACAATATGAGGATTTGCTGCTTTTCTCTGTTTTCTATCATTAACTGATTTAAATGGATTAATCAAGAACATAATGAGCAGGTTCATCACTAATGAAAACAGTCAACAGTTGCAGCTCACAAAACTCAAATTTAAATATTTTCTTTCATTGTTCAAATGGTTTTTGCAGATGTAGTTTTTAGTTTGAGCTTTAAAGGAGCATTAAAGGGTCAAGATGTCTGGACTGAGTGTCCACGAGCAACACATACACGACTACAACTGTAATTTTATAGTTTTATTAACTGCAAAATTAAAACATTTTGCTTGTTTGAGATTGAAGACTTTGAAAATGCCAGTTTGGCAAAAAAAGGTCTCAACACAAGGTTGGACTTTCAACCACATATACGACCAAAATCCCACAATAACAAAGGAAACCATCTCAATGACAACTGAGCATCTCCATCCACTGATGAAGTCCACACAATGAGGCTGAAAGCTTCAGAAACCTCTCTGACTTAGACCTTGTGGTGAGACTTTTTTGGCTTTTCTTTGTTTTTTTCTTCTTGAAAACATCAAACAAAAGATGATACTTGGATCTGATTTCATTCAGTCTGAACCTATGAAGAGAGTTGAGGGTGAAAACTGAGCGGTGGTGGCGCCCTCCGGTGGCCAACAGGGTGAACAACCAGAAACAATGACATCACACTTCTCATGTCATTTAAATTAAACTTGACAGTAATATGCAGGGTATTTTGTATAAAGTGTAATCGCTCTATATTTGAAGACAACTATTGCTTATATTATTATTATTATTATTATTGTTATTATTATTATTATTACTCAACACTGAGCACAAACTGTAACTAAAGACGTGTGTGTATGTGTGTGTGTGTGTGTGGGAGGGGAAGATAATATAAATACACACTTTGTCACTCCTGAGCCTGGTGTCTTATTACTAACTCATGTATATAATATATATAATGTATATAATTTGTATAATTTCACTCTGTTTGCAGCTGCCTCAGCTGATGATGATGATGATGAGGGTTTTGTTCAGTGGTGGAATATAACTTTAATTACAATATGAGGTACTTTATACTTCTACTCCACTATATGTTAGAGACAAATATGGTTGTTTTCATTCTACTACATTTATTTGACAGATTTAGTTATACAGTGCAGATTCAGATTATTAAACCAAAAATATTATCAACTCATAAATTATAATATATTTTTATAGATTATACTACCTGGCAGCATATAAAGTAGTTAAGATTAGCTGCAACATTACTGATACACAGTAATATAACAATATTATAATCCAGTAATATAAAATATATGATTCTGAAATGGGCCATAATGAGTACTTTTGTATTTGATGGCCTATTATGATTTTACTTTTACTTAAATAACATTTTGAATGCAGGCCTTTTACTTGTAACTGAGTATTTCTACTTTTACTTAAGTAAAAGATTTAAATACTTCTTCCACCACTGGTTTTGTCTCATGTAGTGTTTTAGCTCCAGTTTAATGTTCTACAGTGATGTTACATTAATGTTTTTACAACCAGCACTGAGCGACTCGGCGTCTACGAGCCAAAGAGCTGCTGGAAACTCTGCAGGTTCCTGAACACAACTCATCTGCTTGGTTCTCCAACATGAACTGAGCCGTTTCCAGGATTTTATTTAATTACAACATTTAACATTTTATTCCTTATTTCAAAATTTCAATTATAATTTCTGTAATTTTTTTCCTCATTACATTATGGTCTGGTACTTCAGCTGATCAAAGCTCTTGCATTTGCAGTATTATGAGTATTTTCCCGCCATGCATTCAAATCACAAGTTAGTGACGTGTTTTCCATCAGCCAGCGGTGGATCCACCAGAGAGGGAAGGTGGACTTAATGCAACAGACTCGCTCTTCAAGTCACTTGTGATAGTGTGACGTCACACGGCGACACTGTTTGGATCTCTGGGAGGTTGAGTGAGCGAGCTCCAAAACACACACCTGCAATTACTGCTTAACGCCAGATGGCGCCGCCAAAGAGAGGGAAACGGAGGTCTTCAAGATTGCCACTTTAATATTGTGAATATGTTTGGTATATTGGTATGTAAATGTAAATAACTAAACAAAGAATAACGACATAAAGACTACAATGTCTAAATGCAAACCAGGACCAATCCAGAATAGTTGTCATTGTCATTTTTGTCAAATAACACAAAATTACACTTGTATTTCATCGTCCATCTCTTCCCCAGTTTCACCAGTTAGACGACAAAAAACATGCAGTTTAGTTTCAGTAAGATTTTAGGTTGCAGCCTGCTGGAGCACAGCAGGTGAAGTTGATGTTCACTGATTACAATCAGCTGCAGACTCTGGTGAAAAAAACTGTGAACTGTCTCACTCTTCATTTACAACAAAGACGGCGTCATCGTTTAAATGAAACAAAGCAGCAGAGTTTTCCAGTGTTGCTAATGCTATCAGCTAACATGCTGTTTAACTTGTTAGCTAGCAGTGATGGTGGGAAGGTACAGAGATCCGTCAACAAACAAACAAAACAGCATCACAGCGATAAGAAGCAGTTCACCTTCATGAAGGGAAGAAGAAGAGCTTCAGATGATGTGAGTCAGATACACCTTCTGTCTGTTTGTGTGTGTATAACTTGTTGCTGTGTAACTGTGGATGTCACTGAGGTTATATTCCGTGATTAGTGGGTTTATCCAGCTAACTTTGGGGGTTTAGTCTCACCAATCATCAACTGCCAATCACAGACTTTCATAACGTTTTGTGGGGGGAATTATTCGTGTTCTCTGGGTCATTCTCTGGTCATCTTCTATCCTGAGAGCAGCAGGTCATGACCTTTCTATTTCAGAGTGGTTCATCTCTCTGTCTACCGGTTGGCTGGCATAAGCAGCTGTCTTGATAAGGTCGGCTGTCTCCTATGACAACCGAGGTCAGCTGGAGATATGCTGCTTTGTGCAGACGGTCAGACTGGTTTCCTTTTACTCTGCCTTGCACTGTGACCTTCAGTTAACTTTAGTCAGCATAGTGTCTTGTTTATAGTTCAATGCCCAGTAGAGGCATAGATGAGTTAAGAATAACCTTATTTAGAGGTAGTCAGGGTTTGGCAGAACTGAGCAGCATTACACAGTTGCTGTGTCTCAAATCGCATACTTCTGTACTTACACTTAAAATTTTGAGTGCATAAGTGCATTCACACTCAGAAGTGTGGAAAAATGAGTGAGTACCCAGATGGTGCATTCAAAACTGTCAAAAAGTTGAGTGTGGAACTATGGACACTTCTCGGCCTCAATGGTCACCATCTTGGCTACGTAGCGGAAGGGGAGGGACCACTTTTCAAACTGGAAAGGGCGGCTAAGTACGTTGTAACTACGGTGAACATCGCTACATTATACAAATGTAAGTTATACATGGGTGTATAAATAGGTAGAGGTCTGTCTGCATTGAAGTGATGAGTATAGTTTTAGCTCAGTAGTCAGCGCAGTCGTCTATGATCTGGGAGACTCCAGTTCAAGACCCGGTGTGGGGACCTCCTTCATAAGGTAGTTTATTCATAAATACTTACTTTAACACTTGTAACACTTTAATTTTCTGAAATTAAAAGCATAATAAAAACAAAAAAAGGATTTTTAAGCCTCTTTCCAGTTTTATTCGAATACAAATACAGATACAAATAATTTTTCTGCCTCAACAAATACAGTTACAAATACAAATACTGGACTCTCTGCACATCCCACCACATGTTTCTCTAACCTTAACAAAATGATCATTTTAATCATCTTTAACTTAAGCTAACCAAGACCTGAACCACAGCGCTGTCACATCATAAAACATTATTATTGTTTAACAGTGATGTGTAACAGTTTTATAAAACACAGACAGATGATGTCGTCCTGCCGATAGAGACGCCAGATTAGAAAACACTCCTATGTGTCGATCTGGAGTCACATGATCAAACCACGGATCTGCTTGTTTCATTTGGAGGACGTATTTTAAAATAAGGAACTGACGAATCACTAAAAAAAGACTCAAACTCATATTTGTCTTTTACCCAGATTCCCATTATTTATTTATTTTTATTGTACTTTTGGGATGCTTAAACAAACAATAACACAATGAAGGGCATACAGCACAACAGCATGTCAACAGTGTCAATAAGTCTGAAGTTACAGTCGTTATTTAACATGAATCTATGAATGATCAGCATGTCGATTGATTCTGACTGAACATCTAAACCTCGTCGTGTCGGAGCTTCTGTCACAGCTCAGCGAATGAAGCTGAACTGACTTCCTGTTACAGGCTGCTGCTCTCCGGAAACTAGACAGAAAATACAAACTGGAAACATCAGGAAAGTAACTCGCTGTGTAGGCTGGACGTAGAGTTTACTTATTTTATACTGATTTATAATTCAATTAATGAATTTAGGAGACAAAATAAAATTAATTAATTGTGATTTCTTGAGCTGAAAACCTGAAGTCTCAATGTTTTTTCTTGAGCTGTTGAGACTCATTTATATGTCAGTAATACCTGAAGTCAAAACCTTTTTTTTTATCATATGACTTAAGAAAAGTTGATATTGTTGATTAAAGCAGCAGTTAAAACATGAGAACTGAAAGGTGTTTCAGACGATCAATGAACCTGCTTGTTGGAACAGAAACCTGGTGTACAGCCCCAGAGCATGTTGGGAAATGTAGTCCATTAAGTAGAGTGAGTATTATTGGTGATTGCTGCCATTTACAGGATTATTTATCTGCAGTCTGTTTAACTATCCAGAGTCACAAAGATGTAACTCATGCTTCATGAACCAGATGTTCTTGTTTTGTCTTGTTCAATTTAAGTTCAATTAATCTGTTTTTAATCAATGAGTTTAAGGGAGAAAATTTAAAAAAAAACTGAATGAAGCACTAATGTAAAAACACAGTAAATCCTTTCTATTAGTTTCATATAGAAGAACAAACACTCCCATTGATTACTGGAAACTCTTCTCATAATCACTGTCTTTGTTTAATAAGAGTGTTGCTATGTGATAAAGTGGTTATAATTCAAATCAAAGACACATTTCCCTTCACCATGTTAATAAAAGTAAAGTTATAATATTGATTATAGATTCAGTCCCTCCAGGAACTTGTTATCTGCAATAATGAGCGCGGGGCATTCAGGGACTTAAATGAGTGTAGGGCATTTAATAACTAAAATAAGCGTGGGGCATTCAGGAACTAAAATGATGAATAATGTCACTTTTTCCAGAAACCAATCTCAAACAAACACATAATTAGTTTGATTTGATTTGAACACAACACATGTAGCCTGATCCTAAAATACGCTGCAGCAGTGGTCACACCGGATTTCACTCCCTGTTCATTTCCTGTCTTTTTACCTCCGTTTACGAGTAAATTTCACCTGCTGAAATCTGATCTGACTGTGCTGTGTTGTGTTTCTGTGCATTTTCAAAAATGTACTATACCATTAACCACAATTTCTCCATCTGTGGTGTTGAATCAAAAATACTTCTGCTCAGATCTGCTCTGCGAGACTCGCTGGTCTAATATATTTAGTGCAAGCGAAGAGAACAACAGTCTAATGTACTGAGAGGACAACAGGACATCAGCAGATCGCATTATAAGTAAACCTCCCACCGGAATGTGAGGAGCTGCCAGATGTGTTTACTCAAAGTAAATTTGCATTCAGACAGGTCTTTAAAAAACTGAATTTCTAGTAAAGGTGACAGCTGGACAGTAAACAGAAGACTGATGTTGGTGCTGGGGGAGAGCTTTCACAAAAAAAGGTCAAATTAGAAGAAATCTTGCAAACTGCAGGTTGTCAATAATCAGAGAACCTCTGCGAGGTCCTGGAGGGGCTGAGTGAAGATGATGCATCGTTCTAAAACTGAAGGGATTCAGTTATCCAGGCTCGGAATGATGATGATGATGATGAATGATGATGATAATTGATGATGATCAGGACGAAGCAAAAATCTTGAATCATTCTGAAGGTGGGCAGCCGGTCAGTCGCCATAGTAACGACCTGAGGAGACAACCAGAACAACTCAGATTGGTTAGCTCCAACATCCTGACCAGATGTACCAATCAAGCGGCAACCTCCGAGGCTGAAGTGCCAAAAACCTGCATTCTCTCTAACGGCCAGCAGGGGGCGACTCCACTGGCTGCAAATAGAAGTCTGATTGTATGGAAGTCTACAAGAAAATGACCCTACTTCTCTCTTGATTTATTACCTCAGTAAACTGTTTCCTAATGAGTTTATGGTCTCAATCGCTAGTTTCAAGTCTTCTTCAATACAGCATGATGTTCATTTTGTAAATTATGGCCCCATTTGGAGTAAAATAGACGATAAAGCAGCGTATGCTTTAGGGCGTGGCTATGCTGTGATTGACCTGTCGCCAGGACGGTGACAACGTTGCTTACGTAATGTAAATACAGCGTATAGGTGTAGCTGCTGCTATTTCACAGCGTGTTTTCAGTTCACTAAAGTTAATTGTAACATTGTGGTCGCCTAAAAAAAGTCTTGTTCAGCGTTCGGTTGTAATAAAAGAGTCGGATGATCAGTTTTTACGGTGAGTACATTTTGTTTTAACGGTTTTAGGCCTGTTTTTCACTAGCAAAGATTAGCATTAGCATTATCACTGTTAACCATAGAATGTAATTGCACTGTGCTAACCACGCTAGCAGCTAGCGCTATGGTCAGCCCCACCCTCTCATCCAAATATAATAGAGTCATAATTGACCTTGTTTGCAGTTCGAGGTGTCCTGTCAACAGTTTTACAGACGTCTCTTTTACGATGGCGGTCTATGGGGAAAATGCCTTTTGGGCCAGTGTGCATCACATGACAGACCCAGGAAGTTGTTATTACACGGTTTGGCCACTATGTTGTTCCTGCAGGCTTAGCTCCATCACACACTATGTAGCCACGAGGCCACGCCCCCTACTGTCGCTGTCTGTCACCATAAATGAACTCGACACCACAGACGAACACTGACCTGTAACTGTGTCCTGATGTGAGCGGTCAGCAGCTGAGTCTTACCTTAAGTGCTCCAGGACACGTTGATGAAGGCGGGATTCTCATCTTAATATTCAGGCCTGACGGATCTCTTCCTCCTCCTCCCTCGCTGGCATTTCTGCAGTAATATTAAAGACAGAGACAGGTCAGGTGACATTTCTATTCATTTATTTACATCAGAGCTGTAGTTATTAACCATAGACAACAATGTAAATCAAATACAGTGTGTGTGTGTGTGTGTGTGTGTGTGTGTGTCGTACCGGCACACAGCTGGGGTTGTTCTTCAAACACAGCTTCATTTTGCAGTTGAGGAACACGCCGCTGTCACTCCCTTTAAACTGGAACATCTGGAAGGACACGATGGTTCCTGTTCCCTTTCCGTTACCAACGACCTTCACCGTGCTGTCCTGCGGGTTCCCACAGCTGCTCAGAAACAGGAAACACATGGCGTCACATGACATCACACGACATCACACGACATGACATGACATCACACAACCAGGTACTTCAGTCCAAAAACAAAGAAAACCAATTTAAGTAATTTTGAGTGAGATCTTCAGACAAAATTCATGAATGACTAATAAAACATGTTGTTCTGTATAATAATAAGATTAATAATAATGATAAGGGAGGAATTAGAATAATACTAATTAAATGCTTTTCAAGCTTCTGAGTCAAAGACTGATGGTTCGTATTGGTTTGGTTATTGGTTCTTATTTATCTACAAGCTTCAGTTTCCACTAATCACAAACTGGGAATCGAATATTCAATATTAATCTTCTGGCTGTGAGACAGCAGCTAATGAGGATCCCAACAAACAAACAAACAAACAAACAAACAAACAAACAAACAGTGAGTGTGTGTCATTGTTTGCAGTCTGTGCACTACGACTTAACTATTAATCTGTTGTTGTTTTTTTAACAATTTTTATTTATTTTAGTTATCAATGTTTACAATACATTGCAAGACAATAATAATAATAATAAAAAGGGAAACAAACAGCCAGACAAATAAAAAAGCAGTAATAACCAATCAGGAAGAACAGAGCCTGCGGACAGTTATGTAGAATCTCTTCTTTCATTTTCAACTTGTATGTAAGATGCTCCATCACCAGTATATCATCTATAACTGACATCCATTGTTTGCTACTGGGGGTTTTTCAGTAACGGCCTTCCTCCCAGTACGTTGCAGAGAACCGAGTGAACGTTCCCCCAGAAAGGCTTCACATTCGTACATTTCCAAAAAAAATGTGTGTGTGTGATCTGGATCCATGCGGTTACACAATCTCCAGCAATTGAATTCTCTCCGTCTCAGAGACTGTGACGTATTTTGGTGTGTTTTCCACCAATCATACCAAATCATGCTCTCTAGATTCTATCTATTCATCTGTTTTAAATGTGAAAGAGTGCAATCTTCAAATAGCTGCACTACAACAGCTACAACAAGCTGTAGGAGCTGAAAGGTTTTGTCAACTGGTAAAATTACTCAGCTGCAGCTGATTAATATTAATCCTGTGAGTTTCAGCGGTGAAAGAAGCACTGAGACCTTTTACTTCAATGTAAAAGTAGCAACAGCCAGATTTCCATCCAGATGTTGCAGAAACTTTAACCAATTTTCCAGAATATCAGGAAAAGAAAATTTGAATGAATGTTTGTTTCTATCCGCTGCTGTTGTGTGATCACAATTATCACTGATGTAAAGTAGATGGAGGCAGAAAGCCACCAACCGTTCATTGGGTTTGATTAATGTTGCCTACAACTGAATGTGCATGTGTCTGTGTTCCAGTCTTGAAACAAACCCGCTCTACTCACCCGTCTTTGACGAGGTCGTATTTCAACCCGTCGCCACCGGATTGCTCGTCGGTTGCGTAGCAGGAGTCGGTCACCAAGGAGATCAAGTTGCCGTCCAGCCCGTCGGTTTCCACGTGAATGTAGATGGTCTCGTCCATCTGGACGCCTTTTGAAAAGTCAAGCGGTTGAGTGCAGGCGAGGTCGGCGCACATTTTTAGAGACAGAGTGTAATTCCAGGATCCAGACAAAATCTGCTGCATCGCTTTGCTGCGCACACACACACACACACACACACACACACACACACACACACACACATATTTGTCACATTCCTTAACTTTAACCTAAAAACCAAGTCTTGCAGTCAGGCTGAAATTTGAACTCACTGCTTGTGGAGGAAAATATAAACTATGACGACACCAAAAGAAGATTAAACTCATTTTGGGAAACGAGTCACTACACAAACACTGCTGCGGTAGCGTACTCCGTCGCTACTGTTGCTTCCCCCTTCAGCTCTGGCGAACCAATCATTGCTGGTTGACCTAAAACACATCACTACTGGTGTGCCAGCGTGGGAACGTTGCCACAGAAACCAGATTTAAAAACTGTGTATACTGCGAAATACAGTGAGATTGACCTGGCAGTGATGGGCTTAGTCAGCATTGTGTGAACTCGTCCTGCAGTCCAGCTTCAAGTACAAGTCGTGTTTATTTCCTGCGGTGGCCCTCTGCTCTGCCACAGGAGTTTAAAGAGTAACTTAAACTACCTGAAAGTCTTGTTTTTGGATGCTTGTGTCACATACACCGTGTATGTAGTGTATTCCACATCCTTTCATCAACTTTTCCTTGTTGTTTAGTTAAATTCAACACATGAGCTCTTCTTCTTGCTGCCATGAGGTTGTTTTCTAGTGCTTTTACTTGTGACTGGTTTTGACATTTTAGTTTAAAGCTATAATATGTAATTATTCCACATTAAAATGTCTAAAAACAACTATGTTATATATTTGTTTATCCCAAATGTTTCCAACAGTTTTCAAACCCAGAGAAATCTGTCATTTAATCAAAGTAACGGACCGTTTCATTTGGTCGCATGTCAATGGCGTCATACCTCCTCTACCAAAGAGTAAACACGCACGAGATGCATACGGCGGCGCTGTGTTTGTCCGCTACAATGGCGTCTACCAAAGAGTAACTTACACACATACAAGATAATACATCGGCGTTGTGGTTGTTCCACAGAAACTGTTATAAATTGACTTTTATTCAGTTTTAAGCCAAATTTTCATGATAAATTTAGGTGGTTTTTAACTATATCTTTCAGCCGGATGAAGGATTTTAGTCATTGGACGTCTGGATCTTAAGTTATCAGAGAAATAAACTGGACAAATGTTAGCAGCAGCTCGGCTAACAGCCCCTCCAGGAAGTCCAGTGGTCACCAAACATCGTCGGAGAAATATTGATTTTTTTTTGACGAAACAGCTTTAATTAGTATTTTAACGATTTTAATCTGCGTGTACGTTTGTTTTTGGAGAGGAGGAGACCTCTGCGGATAATTTGGCTCCCGGGAGAAACCGACCGACAGTTATAGTAGAAATAAACCGAACAAGTGTTAGCAGCAGCTCGGCTAACGGCCCATAACGGACGTCCGGTCATCGCCGAACATCGTCGGAGAAACTGATTTTTTTTAGGTGAATCAGTTTTATTCAGTGTTTTTACCTGTAATCTCCGGCTCCGTTTGTTCTGGAGAGGAGGAGACCTCTGCAGGTAAAAACATCCTGAATGATGAACACTGGAGTAATCCTATCCCGGTGAAGCTGGTTATTTAACGAGGAAGACAACAACTCCCATGATCCCTTGTTACTTCACACCGTCATCACACTCCGTCTTTTGTTATTGTTTTGATTGAGACCCCTAGCGGCTGAAATTACATATTGTACATTTAACACCTAGAAAACTGTTGATAGCAGCACAATTTCAGCCCTAATTCTGCTTCATCATGCTGGTGGAAGCAGATTTTTCACTTAATAATTTTAGGGAATAACAGTTTCTACCTGCACAGACAGATGAGCCTCCACACTTCTGTTATTAACGACGAGTCCTTCATAACAGTTGTGACGTCGGATGGTTAATCCTGCTGAACTACTCACCCGCCTTTTATTTTGAAGTTGATGTTCTGGAGTTCTGGCTGGATGTAGAAGCAGGAGATGTCCATCTGGACCGAGCCGTGGCGAGACACCACACCTGACGAGGCGTTGATGTCTGTCCTGATGGTGTTCTTGTAGATGATTTTTTGGTTTTCCGCCTGCGGATTCACAAGGATTCAGACGGTGTTACTGCGTGATGTTATAGGTGCAGATGTTACAGATGTTACAGAAAATATGTTTTGCTAGAAACGTAATGCTGGAAGAATCACGTTTTCACTCAACATAATGAGAAAATGTTGTTAATTAATGTATTTGTCAAGTCGACACTGAACGTATGAGTGAAATGTTCACGGACAATTTATTTCTTTTTTTTCTCCACCAGAATATCTGATCTTTCAGTAAAACATCGGCGAGTAGAAAATACTTTTTATGGTTGTGTTGAGGCACTGGCAGCAGTTTGTTAAACTCAGGGAAACATGTTTAACATTTAAACGAAAGGACGACCATCACTAATCTGAACCAAAGTGCTTTTGTTGTCTAAACCTATAAATACGCTGGACTCAGGATGTGAACCCGAGTCTCTACTGTCAGATTCCAGATCCACCCCGACCTCCTCCCTCTGAATTCAGAGCGATATATTCATGTAGCACTTAATTTATTTTTTAAAAAAAACGCTGCCTGTGAACATAATCTACGTTCGCCAAAGCAAGTTAAAAACAGTTTAGTTGTATATAAACGTAATTTCTATGAGATGCCAAAATCGGAACGGGAGGGAGCTGTGTCTGACAACTTTTAAAACTTTTCAAAACAGGCAACACAGAAATCATGTCCACTTAATGCAAGTGTGTGCAGGCGGGAAAGCAGGCGAGGGTTGAACTTTGCTCTTAAAGGACCAGTGTGTAGGATGTAGTGGCATTTAGTGGTGAGGCTGCAGATTGCAACCAACTGAACACCCCCTGACTCCCCTTCCAAGCATGTAGGAGAACCTACAGTGGCTGCGAAACAACAGACATGATGGAAACTTGCTGTGTGTCTTTAATACATGTTATAATAAGTCATGGTTGTTTCTTTTCATAACAATAAAAACAATAAAAATCATGATGAAGGTTAATATTGAATTAAATCCCCGTAAACTACAATAATAATAATAATAATATTAATCTCACTGAGAGCAGCTTTGATTGTGATCTTTGCACCGACTCTACAGCAGCCACCAACGCTGCAAGTTCTTGGTGTCAAATGAAAATCAAGAAATATAAATGAAAACCAAAATGATCCTGAATTAGATTTTCAATTTCAAACACCTACCTGACCAGTTCAATAAATTAACAGATCTAAATCCACCAAACAAAGGCTTAGTGTTTATACAACATGCAATATTTAGTCAAGATAATGTTCGATGGTGTTAGAAGAAATATTTGTATTTGTTGACTTAAAGGTGCAGTGTGTAGGATTTAGCGTGAAATGCAAAAGTTCCTGTCTAGAGTCAGTATTCGGTTTGTCCGTTTTGGGCTACTGTAGAAACATGGCAGTCCAACATGGCGGGCTCCGTGGAAGAGGACCTGCTCCCTCTGTATATATATAACACAATAATGAATATTAAATTCTACACTAAATTCTACACACTGGTCCTTTTAAGCTCTCTCTTCATTTAAATGCTGACAAGTTTCAGCAAAACAATTTGATAATAATATGAATCAAATCACAAAACTGCTTCTGTCATTTTTGTCATGTGAACAACACCATGAATGTCTTTGATCAGGTTTACTGAAGCAATAATTCCCTTGTCTTGCAAATGAACGGCAGTCTGAGGCATTAAAATCAGACATTCATGGAGTTATTATTATAACAAAGGTTCAGGAACAAGACCACGCCCCTCTCGTTCACTAATTCAATCACCTGCGCCTCACTGATTCAATCATCCGTGCATACCTATATATGCGTGTCTAACCCCTTTCTCTCCCATACGTCTCAGTTCGTACGGGAGAGAAAGGTAATAAGTAATTCTTCTTGTCCTATTCTAGGAACCACAGGGGGATGACGAAGCAGAAAGCTCATCAAGACACGTGTCCTCCACCCTGAGTCTCGACCCCCGGGTTCCTAGACGCTCCAGCCTCTTTGTGATTCCATTTGGTCCCCGGTCGTCCCAACACCATCGACCCCCTTCATCCCACTGTACACGACCCAGACCAACCTTCGGCTCCCATTCATCCCCCGACAATCGACCCCTTCATCCCTCTCCCCGATCCGCATCCAGCCCACCATACACCCTCCTCATCAATCCTGAACCCTCAGGACAATCCAAATAAATCTACTTTTATACCGTTCAAATGGCGTGGTCTTTGTTAGTGAACTAGTGTTGCACATGAAAAGTGCCGGTAGAAGTTCTGTGAAGAATAAAAACGAAGGCTTCAGAGAGACTCCCCTGAATCTGACATCAATATACTCTTCATTTAGTGTATTTAGTTTATAAAAGATGCCCACCAAGACAATCGTCCCGCAGTCTTTGTTGCTGTTGAAGCCAAAGTTCACCATGTGGGTCTTTTCATCCATCTGACCTCTGCAGGTTTTGTCATTCAGGTGTAAGGTAGAGTAGTCGATGCCTTTTTCCGCCAGGAGGCAACCAGCCAGAGAAACTGAAGCGGAGTTCCTCCTGCAGACCGTCGGCTCGCCTGAACGCCGGAACAGACATACAATACATACAATATTTAGAATATCACCAGCAATTGTGGACATTCTCACTTATGAAATATTCTTTTGGTTTCAGTAATGACTAATGGCTCAGTAAGGATTCAGCTTCCACATGAGAACAGATAAACACATTAAAGGAAGTTTACAAAATGGACAAAAATCACCTAAAAACTGAAACTACAGACAAAAACATTAAAAAAAACTTGTCAGACATGATGGCTTCGGTCCATGAAATGAACAAAATAAATGAGAAAATGTCAGTGTTGTTTCAATGTGAGTTATGAATCCTTCCTGTCTTATTATTTACTCACTTTTAATTAATTTTTTTGTTCTTGTTTTCGTTTATTTATTTCAACAAACACATTTCAATATGATTTACATAAGACTGAAAATAGTCAGCAGCTCATTTCTGACCAATGTGGTAACAGATACTTGTCTGACTGTATGTGCACACTGTCTGATTTTTATTTTTTTATCTGTATTCCTGAATTGTGTTGTGACCTTGTTAAACCATCTTGCAGGTCTGTTTATTTATCTGTATTTGTAACCCTGGTAGACTTTGCTTTCAGGTCTAGTTTTATATCTGTATTTCCAAAAAAAGTGAGAAATATTCACATTTAAGAGGCTGGAATCAGAGAATTTGGAATTTTTCGATCCATTTTCTGTCGATCGGAGTTTGAATTTAATGTAAACAAATCTCATGATGATGCGTCAGGTGATGGCGGCCGTCTTACCGAAAACTCCCATCGATCTGTATTTGGAGGCAAAGTTAGCGCGACAGAGGCAGCGAGGTTGACCACAGACGTCTTCACCGCAGAACTCATGAGCGCTGCAGACGGTGTCCTGACAGAAACCCTGAGGGGGGGCTACAGAGACAGAGAGGGAGGCGGGGGGGTCAACGTTAATGAACCAGAGAATAAAAGAGGATGATTGGTAGGTCTTGATGAGACGAATAATTGAGTTTTGGTTTGATCTCTCTACGACATTCCTACGGACCATGGTGGCCATTTTTGTTACATAGGTGGTGCTAGAGAGCACATTTTGGCGCTTTGGGGGTTAATTTTTACATTTTATCAAATTTTTAACCAGACCTGATGTGTGTGCCAAATTTGGGGTCAAATTAAGGGTTTAAGTCCCGTAATAATAAAGAAAGAAACAAACAAACAAACACACGAAAAACAACAGGGTCCTCGCCCTTAGGCAGAGGACTACTGTAAAACAGTAGGACTACTGTTTTACAGAGGACTACTGTTTTACAGTAGTCCTCTGCCTTTTGGGCTCGGTCCCTGATAAATGTGTTTCAGTGAAACATGTTTGAGCTGCTGTTGTCTTTATGTTCAGACTGCTGTCAGGAATGTTTCAGCTCCCACTGAGGACGACTGACTCGGGACTTTTGCATTTATCTCTAAGAAGCTTTGCTTAAATGTAACTCTCACTTGAAGAGGCTTAGTGAAGGATTTAAAGATTCATTTTGGGACTTATTTCATCACGTAAACATGATGTTTTAACAACTTCAGGTTGTGTTGTTCCTGTCATATTAAGGCCGGTCTTACAGCAGCTGGCCTTTGACTTCCAGCCTTCCGGCATGTTGCTGCTGTACGTGCTGCAGGCTCTGGCGTAGGCCACCAGGAACTGACACTGGAGACCGTCCACCGCCGGGTATTTGCACAGCATGTTGGTGCAGGCGGTGATGAACGGATTTGGATCGATGTGGTCGTGGCAGGAGGTGAAGGGAGCCTCGTTCAGGAGATTACAGCTGTTGGGACATAAACAGAGGTGGAAGAAGTATTCAGAGTCTTTACTTATCTAATATATTATGTCATTCTATCATTCTTTTAATAGCCAGTATGAACAGGAGGAATGATTACAGCGAGGAAAACCTTTCACTGTTCATATGGACACCTGACTGCTGTTTAAGACACACCTCAAACACTATGAACTCGTCCTTTTTAAAACCAGATAAACCACCATTTAAATGTGACTCATATTTTATGTATTTGGACTTGGAACAAGTATCTGAATGAAACCATCTGAGTAAAGTGCCTCAACTATTCACTGCTTAAATTGTATTTTATAAAATTATCCAAAGTTAAGTTGTTTTCAAATGTAAAACCTTAAACTGGAAAATACCCAGTAACTACAGCTGTTAGATAAATGTAGCAGAGTAAAAAAAAGGACAAAAGTTTTCCTGATGAAATGTGGTGAAGCAGAAGTTTAAAAATAAAGTACAAACACCTAAAATTCAAATGGATATAATTGCTTTTGTTAATTAACAACATGCTCTTTGGCCTGAGTAACACTCAGTTAGTACTGTAGGTAGTAAGATAGTTAGCCGGGCATGCTAAAGTTAGCATTGTAGGTTATTTTTAAATCCATTTCTCACACTTGCTGTCATGTTTTTGTTATTGGGGCTAAAAAGACTCTAAAGTAAACAACCAGAGGAGAGTGTGACGTGTGTTCAGGTGTGTTCAGGTGCATCTCTGCTTACTGTTCAGCCATGGTGGTGCAGTTGATCTGACTGTCAGCAGGCTCGCTGTACTGCGTCTCACAGCTAGGGGGGGCGACAGACAAACAGCAGGAGGTCATGTGAACACATACAAACATAGAAAGCAGTGGCAGCGGTCAGCGGGACGTTAAGGGTAGAGACGAGGTTTTTACCTGTCAGAGCTGTACTCGGAGAGCTTCGCTTCACTCAACTTGCTGGAGTTCACACATGAACCCTGCAGGGGAGCTGGTCCTGCTCCTGGAGGCAGATTTACACACTAGTCAGTCACATCTGAGACATTTTACTGCCCAAGGCAAGATCAAAAACCAAGGTCAAGATAATTAAACAGCACAGAGGCAATAAGAACACACCAACATTAAACCAGTAGCTCACATCATATCGCTACCCATCACAAAAGAAAGATTAAACTCAAAACAGCAGCTTGAAAACCAGGAAAACAGCTAATTTAAAACATCCAGCAGGAGAAATGTTTTATGTTTACCAGACATCCACAGGTGATCTTTTCACTTTGGTGCTATAATAACTTGATTTTTTTATTTAAACGACAGGTTCACAATCTTTCAAATCCGTCTTAAAACAACAGTCGGTCAGTCAGGAAGTATAGTAACAAAAAGAGGGACTTTGGCACTAAAAAGACTGTAACGTTGAAAGATATCTACTTGATTTGACTCATTTGGACGCTGAAGCTTCATATTAGCTTCAGATAAACTTTTAAATACATTTTTTGCACAGAAGGAGGACTGTGGATTTTGTCCTCCATCACTTACATTGTATGAAGGGATCTTCTAATGGTCAGTATGAACAGGAGGAATGATTACAGCAAGAAAAACATGTTTCAATGTTCATTTGGGCTCCTGACTGTTGTTTTAAGACACACTTGAAAAATTATGAACCTGCCCTTTACTTCAACTTTACTCAACTTCTGGTCAGGAGGCAAATTTCCAACCAAATGCAGCTCAGATTTCTACAAAATTTCAAGAAAACCATCTAAATGTTGTGAACACTTGTTTCCATCCACTCAGCATCAGGTGTACAGTGTGCAGGGATTTCAGTGCGACTTTTAAAAGTATGTTGGTCTGAAATTAATTACAAAAGATGTCATGATAACTAGAGCTACAACGATGAGTCAATCGGCAACTACTTTGATAATCGATTTAATAATTTTAGTCATTTCTTAAACAAAAAAGCAAACATTTTCTGATTCCAGATTCACAAATGTGTTGATTTGTTGCTTTTCTTTGACATAATGACAGTAAACTACATTATCTGACTGCTGGCTGGACAAAACAAGATATCTGAATATATCTCCGTGAGCTGCTGGAAATTATATTGGACATTTTTCAGCTTTTTCTGACAATTCATAGACTTAAATGATAAATAATCCGCAGATTGATCGATAATGCATATCTTCGTCTTTCTTAACTCAGCTGTGAAGTGTCCTTGTACCTGTCATGTGAATCTGTGCGGTGTTGCCATCAAAGAAGATAGAAGCGTTGTATTTGGAGAGCGTCATCTTTGCGGTGACTCCGGTGTGATCCTTAGAGAGCTCCACGCCGTGAATCAGCTGAGTCGAGCTGTTCAGGCTCAGCGCCGAGTCGTCCACCTGCAGAGATATAAAGACGAGGAACAAACACAGCTGAGGAGGAACCTCTGATCTGTCCCATTAGAGCTGAAACAATTGATCGGCTAATAAACAGATGGTAAGCAAGTTCAAAACCTGAAGGTCGTCAGGCTCAACTGAAATGTATAACTGAGTATCATCAGCATAGGTGTTGATGTTTTGCTGCCTGTTGACCTGATTTCATTGGAAAGTTTAGCTATTTTAGATGCTGGTGTGGCCTTTGAAGTGATTCAAGCTTTTTAACTTACCTGAGCTCCCCCGCCTGGTCCCAGTTGAATGTTAACGTCTTTCTCATCCAGATGCAGAATCACATGGTCCAAAAAATTCACATCTTTACGGCGGCGTTCCTGGAAGACGGCCAGCAGCTTGAAGCCTGTGTCTGATATCAGAGTGTACGCACAGCGATCCAGGACAGAGCCAATATTTCCACTGATATCAATGACATCGGAGCCGCTCACAGTGCAAATGGCGTCCAACACACACCTGACAGGGGTGGTGAGAGAGAGGTAGCATTGATGAAATAACTGACACGAAACGAGACATGAAAACGTGTTACTACTCTGTTTACAGCTTCGCTAGCTTGTTGTGATCATATCACATTTCACAACCTCTTAACTTTGTATTGAAGTTCTTTGAGAAATTCATAATGTAGCACAAAGTGCAGAGGTTGTGATATGTAGCAAAACAAGCTACCAAAGCTGTGAACAGAACCACATTTCTGCCAAGCAGGTAACTTCCAGTCTGAAAAGTGAAGCCAATGCGGAAGTGCCTTAAACTTGCATTCTTTCTAATGGCAAGCAGGGGGCGACTCCACTGACTCTAAAAAGAGGTCAGATTGTATGGAAGTCTATAATAAATCAAGAGAGAAGTAGGGTCATTTTCTCATAGACTTCCATACAATAGGTTGTCTTTTTGGAGTCAGTGGAGTCTCCCCCTGCTGGCCCTTAGAGAAAATGCAGGTTTAAGGCACTTCAGCATTGGCTTCACTTTTCAGACCTGGAGCTACCTGCTTGGTAGCAAGCTAGCTAGTTAGCCTAATCCTGCATAAGAACAGCAGTTAAAACAACCAAATAGCTAAAGTGTCAGTAGAAACAGAACACTGAATGTGTAAAAAAGAAGCCTAATAAGTGTGTATGATGATTCAAAAATTAACAAAGTTCCCAAGGAAAATTAGTCTCTGATGCACTGCAGTATTCACAGGAAACAATCCGTTCAAAATTTCAGTTTTACTCAGACTTCCTGCAGGTATTGACTTCACTATTTGGGTTCATTATGCACTGAATATAAGATGAAACATCCATGAAATATATCAGTTTGTCAGGGGTCGTCAGTTTACTCAGTGGTAAAATAGATCTAAAAACATGATCAAATATGCAAATATATGTCTCATCTATAAAATTGTTCATGGCATGGCTCCTCTCTCACTCAGTTGCTTTGTTAGTCAACAAGTAAATACAAATCGGATTACAAGAGGAAACTGCATAATCCCACTAAGAAAATCTGGTTTCAATCAATGAAAGCAGCACATGAAAGGAACGCTGCACCAGCCAACAGTGGTCCTATATCAGGCTAAATTATTGTCTTTAAAAAGATAAAACTGACTTGGCTTAAATACTTAAATGTGGGTGTTTGGTGCAGGAAACTGTAGTGCTGTAAAATTTCAAACTTCTGATTTGGGGCAAAGACAAGTTTTAAACTATGGGACATCTCTAGTGTCATATGGGACATATTTACTGTCCGTTGCCCTGGCAACGCCCTCCTGGGCCACAGGAACTGATGCTGAGGGCGGCTGAAGCATTGCAGGTTACAACACGTGCCTTAGAGTCGCACCCCACCACGCTGCGTTCATAGAAAACACCTGAAACAAAACACAGACGACTGACTGAAATAACAGCAACATTCAAACGTTCACCCACGTTACAAAAAACATAAAATAAGATCGAAATGTAATTAAATTGAATTTGGTTAAATAAAACTAAATTCAAGTAAAATTTAATTATAAATGAAATTATACTAAAATTGAAGAAAAAAATGTAAAAATGTAATAAAATAAAATAACTGAAGTTAACTGAATTGAATTAAAACCTAAATAAATTAAAGAATTATATAAAAATAGTTTAAATAAATAAATTTGAGTACAATAAAACAATATAAAACAATTTAATGTAATTAAAATGTGGTAATTAAGCGCTTAAGACATACAGCAACGTCCCCACTTTAATTCTTTATTCTTTTTCTTGTAAAAGTAAAAATGGGGGAAGAGAGAATCAAAAGGAGGGAAAATTAACACCTAATTCACTTCATTTTCATGACTTTTTATGTCAATATCGTCACTGAGGCCAGGATATCCAAGTAACAAGTCCTTCCTTTCTTAAAAAATGTATTTCTGTAATTTAGGTGAATTGACCCTTTAAGAACCACCAGCTCTGCTAACCTGAGTGTCTGCATCCGCTCATGTCCTTGTAGTACGCAAACTGTTTTTGTGTGAAACTCCATTGTTGCAACCGATCACCATCGACCTGCACATCGACGGCCTGCAGAGGAGTGACAGCACATCAGGAACATCAAACATGTCAAACTCAAACACATTTTAAGATGTGACAACGCTGTGGTTGAAGTCTGGTTACGTTCAGGCACTAAAACACTTGATTGGCTTTAGGGAAAGATCATGGTTTGGCTTAAAATAAGGTTATTTTAGAGTCGGGGGACGTTTGTCAACATGGTTACAATAATAACCACGTGGTTAAGACGAGAAGACGATCGCTGACTCGTAACTGGAAACAGGAAGTGAACAGCGTTCTCTCGTATTAAAGTCAAGCCCCCAGGAAGTGTGCCAAGATTTGAAGCCACTTTGACATAGTGGCCAAACGGTGGAATTGCAGCTTCCAGTTCCAACAGGGGCCCAAGAAGCATTTTTCTCACATATAATCATGGGGAAAGGAGCAGCTGGTGGATAAAATGGTGGATAAATTCTTTTGAGTGTCACAATCTGCGCAAAATTACTTGTTTAATTATCAGAATTACATCCATTCGGTCCGATAACATTTGGAAAGTCTAGAAGGGCTGCATGATTGAATTATTGTATTCCCATTCAAGTTAGCAAGAGGGCTAAACTGGAAGTTAGCCCATAGAGCTCAGTATGTTTTCATCGGGTAATTTCTTTACAGCAGGAAGTGTTTTTTTGGCTTCTTCTGAAGCTAATATGAAGCTTCAGCGTCCAAATGAGTCAAATCAAGTAGATATCTTTCAACGTTACAGTCTTTTTAGTGCCAAAGTCCCTCTTTTTGTTACTATACTTCCACCTGCAGCTCAACAGGGAAACACTGTCTGAGGAAACACAAAGAGGGAATTTGATGCTAAAAAGACTGTAAATGTGTCAGATATCCACTTGATATGACTAACTCAGACTGCTGAAGCCTCATATAAGCTTCACAGAGACTTTTAAATGACTGTGTGGACACACTGTGGATTTTATCCTCCATCACTTAGATTGTAAGTGTATTATGAGGGGATCTTTTAATGGTCAGTATGAACAGGAGGAATGATTACAGTGAGGAAAACCTCTTTCACTGTTCATATGGACACCTGACTGCTGGTTTAACACACTTGACAAATTGTGAACCAGTCCTTTAAACTGACTTCTCTCCAACTATCTCACAGGTTTACTTACCAGAGAACTCAGTGTGAAGGACTCAGTGAGCTTTACTTGCACGGCTGCTTGGTCGTCAAACGGGCGGAGATGGTATTGAATCTGGAAACATGAAGCTGTCAGGAATCGATTTGTTCTGAGATATTCAGATGTCTGCTGATGAAACTGCACAGTACTCACATGATCATTGGAGTCCTGCAGATTCAGGACCACGCGGCATGGAGACGAACCTGTGAGCTGTTCCAGAGACATGTGATAATCTGAACCAGCGTTAATCGTAACGGTTTCTATTTTCCATGAAACCTTGGTGACTCCATTGTAAGTTGCCAGGAGACAGTCGTTTTTGGTTCCAGGACTGTAAGGTCCAGTGAAACAAACTGAGAGTTTGCCTCCGCTGCTGCCCACCTGCGAACATCAGAGAGACACAACAAGTCAAACCACAACACTGATGGAGGGGAAGCCGGTTTGGGGTTGAATGCAAGGAACTGAGATCGAGCTATCTCTTGGGAATTCTCGACAAAATCTGCTCCCACTTCCTGGAAAGAATACCTGTGTGAATGTGTAGTTCAGAGGCCAGATGCATAAAACTTATACGAAGCCAGAAACATGCAGACCCGTTCCTTTCATCAGATTTATAAACCTGTGCATGCACAAGCCTGATTTCCACAAATAGATGTAGACACAACTTTAATCAGGTATTTGCATATCAATACACTTCCTGTTTCACCAGTCTTTAAAGAACGGGTTCATAAGTTTACCAGTGTGTCTTAAAACAACAGTCAGAAGCCCAAATGAACAATGAAACATGTTTTTCTTGCTGTAATCATCAGTAAATAAACTCATTCACTGTTTCATCAACACCCTCGACCCCGTTCTGGCATATAGCATTAAAATTGAACATTTAATAGTCTTTCCACAGAATCTTCGTTTGTGGAACCATTATTTAATAACTTTTGAATTCCTATTACTGGACTACACACCATTAGACTAAAATGTCATCACTAGATGTCCATCTGATGGTGCTGTAGCTAAATTTAAGGAAGCAATTCCATCGGTATTAAATTCACTGCCATGTCTCAATACTACCGAGGACTCTTATGCTAATTTTAATTTTAATCCCAAATTGATAATCTTGTTGATAGTGCTGCAGGCTCATTGCAAAAAACACTTGACTCCATCGCCCCTTTAAAAAAGAAGATAATAAAACATAAGAGGTTAGCTCGGTGGTTTAACTCCCAAACCTGTAAATTAAAGCAAAAATCACAAGAATGTAAAAGGATTTGGCGTTCAACCAAACTAGAAGAATCATACAGGAAGGCCCTCTGTAAGGCCAGAGCCACCTATTACTCATCATTAATAGAAGAGAATAAAAACAGCCCGAGGTTTCTTATCAGCACTTTGGCCAAGCTGACAAAGATCCATGTATTCCTATAACTCTCAGTAGTAACGACCTCATAAGCTTCTTTAATGATAAAATTCTAACTATTAGAGATAAAATTCATCACCTCACAGGAACACAGGAACCTTAGAAACAGCTATTAAACCTGATATATATTTAGTAGGAATGTGACTAAATACAAATACGTTATTCGGCAAAGCACAAATAGTGGGGTTTTCATGAATATTTGTTTCATATAAATATTTTTAAAATCAGTCACAGTCGCTATCTCAGTGTCTCTCCTCTGCTCCGCTGTGACGTCGACCAGCAGGTCTCAACGAGGGGAGTCACATCCACCTGCTACATGACGCATATTTCTTAATTTAGACATCACTTTAATTTTCATCTTTAATTTTCTAAAATTATAAGTGTAATAAAAACAAAAACAAGATTTTTAAGACTCTCTCCACTTATTCAAATACAAATACAAATAATTTTAACAGATACAAATACTGGGCAATGTGCACATCCCTAATATTTTATTTTGTTTTTCTCTAATTGACCTTCCTGAACTAACTTCAACGATTTCTTCATCTCTCTTAGACCCCGTCCCTGCCAGGCTGCTTAAGGAAGTCTTACCCTCACTTAGCGCTTCTTTACTAGACATGATCGATCTGTCTTTGCTAACAGGCTGTTTTAAGACACACTTGAAAAATTGTGAACGCGTCCTTTAAGCCTGTCAATAAAAAGGTGAGGTGCCACTGCAGTGATGGAGGTTTGATTCGTCTGTACGTACGTTACTAGACCAGTTATCCAGGATCACAGTGTTTGAGCCTGAGGATGCTGAACCTGAACATGTAAATCTGCTCTTTATAAATCAACTTTACTCACATACAGTTTGTCGTAGAGCTTTCCAAAATACGGGATGCGACAGGTGCTGATGTCGACTTCAGCCGGGAGCGAAACAGGATCTGCAGCTGCAGACGTGAAGACACGACGAGAGTTCAGACATAAAGTCAGTCAGCAGGTAGAATTTATGAAAAAGTATAATATTTTTGCAAAAGTTGTAATTTTATGCAAGAAAAGTAAATATTGCAACATTGAAGTAATTTTAATGCTAACTTTAAAGAAGAACTGTTGCAATATTATGAGGTTAAAGTCTTAATATTTAGAGAAAAATATTTTGAGGAAAAAAGTCAAAATGTTGAGAAATTAAAAATTAAAGCTGCAAAAAGATTTTAAATAGTCAAAATATTTCAAGAAAAATTTAATATTTTTAATAAGATTAAAAAAAACTTCAATAAATTCAAATAAATGTAATCATATTTTGAGAAAAAATATCCTAAAAATGTGATATATAATATTATATTATTATGTAATATTCCAAGAAAAAAGTTGTAATATTTTGAGATCAAAGTCGTTCCTGTTTCAGAATTAAAGTTGTAATATTCTGAAGGAAAAAAGTTGTCATGTTTTGAGATTAAATTTGTAACATTTCAAGATTAAAGTTGTAATTTTTCAAGAAAAAGACGTAATATGTTACGATTAAAGTCGTAATATTTCATGAAAAAAAAGTTGTTTTGAGATTAAAATAATCGTCTTACTTCTTTATTCTCAAATTATTAGTTTTTCAGAGCTGTGAGTCAGTTGCAGTCAGGTGTGTTTACCTGTGAGCCGGCTGAGTGCGGCCACGCAGAGCAGGAGGCGGAGCATGTCGGAGGCCAATCAGCTGACAGAATCAGCTGAAACACAGTCGGACAGAAAGTCACATTTAGTGTGTTTAGAAGCAGCTGACTCAGCTAATCAGAGAAAACCTCACTGTGACTTTAACACATCAGATCTGTTTACTTCCTGTTTCCAACCACTGACTGTATATAAATGTATTTATTTTATTTTACAGTATTTTTACTGTGCGGTATTAATATTTTTACTTAAGAAAAAAGTACGTCTTCTACCGCTGCCAATACCAACGTTTAGTTAGAGAAACATTGAAAATAAAGCAAGACAGAGTTTCTCTGCAGCCCAGAAATCACTAAATCTGCCCCTGACCAGACTTTAACCACAGCGTTGTCACATCATAAAACGTATTTATTTCCCAACAGTGACGATTCATCGGCATCGGTACAGACGGATGATGTGTTTCTGCTGATAGAGGCATCAGATCAGAAAACAGTCTGTCCTTTTAATCTGTAGGAGCCATTACATCTCTACTTTAAAAAAAAACAGACAGATCCAAATACTGATATTAAGTTTCATGCCAAAGCTTCAGCTCCTCAGTTGGAACCATATCAAAATTTTCCGAAAAGCAGTGTCAGAGTTAGAACAAATATCCAGGGGGGGCAAGAGGCTTACAGCATGGTGAAAGTTAAACCAAATCACAAAAATAGTGCATTCTCTACACTTTCCCAATAATCTAACAAAAAATACAATGATAAATCACTTAGGTGTAAATAAAGGCATGGACAAGCACGTTTTACCGAAATGTTTGACTGAAAACACACGTAATAATAACACATAACGAGCTCACAGCAAATGAATTGTTGAATAAAAAGAACATTTCAGATTTACATATACCTGGCCAGTATGAACAGGATAACAAGTGAACTTTAACGTAAGCCTGTGTAGGCCTAAATAACATTAAATATCAAATGCATTCTCATTAGAACAGCTTCCATTCGTCTCTCAGCTTCCTCGTTAGGTCTCGTAAAATGTAAAAACGTACAGTGTTAGGCCACAGCGTTGTAAGTCTAAATATTTACAACTAATTTTAGATTTTCAGTCATTTATAATGGATTTCAGTCATCGCTACAAATACACTGATGGGAGAAAACATATGCTTTTATACAAGTGAGGTGCACTTCACTCTGCCAAAAAGTCCTCTAAACGAAACGATCAAGTGTATTGTTTGACCATGTGACTGCAGAACGACGGCAGTAATGGATGTATTAAGGAGGACTGGATATCGCTTTCGAGGATGGCGCCCATTCATTCCTATGAAAGTTGCTCAGTGACACATGAAGCCAAAAAAGTCTGCCACGCTTCCATGGCTCGGGCACACTGAGCATGCTCAGTAGAGTCCGAGACTTCCGCCAAATGTGCTTCCACTGGCTGACTTCCTGTTGGCAGCTACAGGTGAGGTTCAGGTGTGACGACGGTGAGAAGTGTTCCAGTGATAGATGGTGATAGACAGACGTTCCATCCAATCACCTAACAAGTATGTTTTGAAGTGCCCGCCCCTTTCCAAACTGTTTCCATGGACAACTTCTCACATGGTTCTGTGTAACAAACCATCTGACGTGTCAGTTTAAAGAAGGACATCGGTTTAACGAATTACGTCAGGTTAATGAATGACGTCAGGTTAGCGAATGACGTTGGTTTAACGAATGACGTCAGTTTAACAAATGACGTTGGTTTAACGAATGACGTCAGGTTAACGAATGACATCAGTTTAACGAATGACGTCGGGTTAATGAATGATGTCGGGTTAATGAATGACGTCAGTTTAACGAATGACGTCGGGTTAACGAATGACGTCGGGTTAACGGATGATGTCGGGTTAACGGATGACGTCGGTTTAACAAATGACGTCGGGTTAACGGATGACGTCAGTTTAATGAATGATGTCGGTTTAATGAATGACGTCGGGTTAATGAATGACGGGTTTAATGAATGACGTCGGTTTAATGAATGACGGGTTTAATGAATGACGTCAGGTTAACGGATGACGTCGGGTTAATGAATGACGTCAGTTTAATGAATGATGTCGGTTTAATGAATGATGTCGGTTTAATGAATGACGGGTTTAATGGATGACGTCGGTTTAATGAATGACGGGTTTAATGAATGACGTCAGGTTAACGGATGACGTCGGGTTAACGGATGACGTCGGGTTAACGAATGACGTCGGGTTAACAAACAATGCCTTTGACTTGTGAATGATGACATGAATAAATGAACTGCTGAGAGTTCATTCAACTCATAAAATTAAGTATTTAAAGAAATGTGATCGGCACTTTTTTGTGGTTTGAAGAAAGTTTGAAGAAAACACAAATGGAAACTTGTTGAAGTTGTTATAGTTTCTTTCTGTAACAATAAAAACAATGCAGACCATAATAAAAGTTGCACTCTGATAATTAGCTCACTGAGAGCAGCGTTGTTCATTATCTACTGACGCTACAGAGCAACAGCAGCAGGTGGTTATTAATATCAAATGAACTGACTCTTCACACTGAAATATCAATGAAAAACAATTTTAATCACAATTTCAAGCAATGACCTGAGCAGTTAAATAGGTTAATAAATCTAAAACTACCGAACAAAGACAAGAGTTTAAACAACCTGCAACACTTAGTCAACGTGTTATTTGTATTTGTTGGCTTTTTTAAGCAGCTCTTTCTCTCATGTTGAAACTGAAACAACAAGTTATATTTTACAGTGTAAAGGTGAAATAGCATGAAATCTTCTCTCTTCTTCATTATTTATTTATATTTAATTTATTCAAACACTCTGTGTCTCTGTATTAATGATGAAGAGAGTGAAGCCAGTTTGGTTTTTAGATGATATTTTCTCACCTGACTCGACAGTTAACGGAGTGATTTTACGGATCCTGTTTGTCTTTGTGGTCAAACAGACGGAGACAGAAGAGTTCAGGTTGTTTTACCTTCTCAAGGATCAGGGACACGATGCTGGATGCTGAGACGTCCTTCTTAGACTGATCGGTGTGTGTGTTTGTGTTTGTGTGTGTGTGTGTTTGTGTTTGTGTGTGTGTGTGTGTTTGTGTTTGTTTGTGTGTGTGTGTGTGTGTGTGTGTGTGTGTGTGTGTGTGTGTGTGTGTCTCCACCCTGATACACTCTCAATATTCAGATTCTTCTTGTGTTTGTGTCGTCACAGACTGGTTCAACCTGCAAGACGAGAATTTAAAAACTATTAGACGCATTCAAATCTTTTACATAATTAAAAGTACCAACACAAAAAATAACATTTACTCAAGTTCTGTACTTAAGTACAGTTTAGAGGTACTTGTACTTTACTTGAGTATACATATATATCCCAAGCGACAGCAACATCAAGAGGAAGGAACACGAGAAGATCGAAAAATACCAAGGGCTGAAAGAGGAGAAAAGATGTGGGGAGTAAAGGCAACAGTGGTGCCAGTGGTAATGGGAGCACTGGGGGCTGTAACTCACAAACTGGGAGAGTGGCTCCAGCAGATTCCAGGTACAACATCTGAGGTCTCTGTCCAGAAGAGCGCAGAGCTAAGATACTGCAGAGAACCCTCAAACTCCCAGCAGGCCTCTGGTAGAGACACACCACCACCACCATGGGAGGGGGGGTGAGAGGGGGATTTTTTTTATATACATACATATATAAATAATATATTAATTCACTCTTTTCACTTCCAATCAATCACATTTTTCCGCCACAGAGTCTGTGATCCAATCATCTTGTTGCTGTCAGACTTAAGAACTTGTTCCTTTCTCTGCTGCTGTCAATTCACAGTCTGGTCGACGTGATCCACTTCCTGTTTACATCACAACCAGCTGTCCAATGAGCTCCTCAGGAATCACCACCACCACCACCACCAGAGTCTTCTCTCCATCCAGAGGAAACTCCTGTTATTATATTTCCTACAATACAGCGGAAACACAGTGTTGACACAATATTAGAAACACCTCCCAGTATAACACAGTCCAGTTCAACAGCAGCACAAACTGCAGCCTCCAGAATGAGCGTAAAGTTGCATCAACAGCTCTGCGAAACAGATCCAACACAAACCGACGCCTCATGAAAGGAGGATTTATTCTATCAGACTGCATTAGTTTAAATATGCAGATAAACTGGAGTCTAACGTTTACAGAAAACATAACCGGACAGTTAAATCAATAAATATATTCAGGGGGAATCATGACCTTCACAGTGTGTGTGTGACTGAACGTATTAATCAGCAGAAGAGGATGATTGACAGGAGATTATTTGGTGGTTCAGGAATGGAGCTGAGCAGGAAAAAACAGTTCATTTATTTCCTTTAATGATGAGCAGCTGCAGGTTGTTAAAGGTGTAATTATCATTTCAGTCTCAGAGGAATCTAATGTGACACCAGAGACTTCGACAACAATGGCGGGTTCTTCATGTGACGCTGACATAACTCTGCAAGACGGGAACATAGACTGTATATAAGTATATATATATATCTCTATATATAGTCTATGGGCGGGGGGTCACATGTTCAACGATGTTCAATAATTAAATCATTGGAAAATTAGTAAAACTCTGTACAACAAAGAGAAAAGCTGTTAATCAACCTTCTGTGTTTCTGGGTTAAGGGGACATATTGTGCACATATCCAGGTCTATACGTATATTATACTGGAATAGCTTCACATGATTTACAGTTAAAAACTCCTTATTCATCTCACACCAGCCCTTTATGCAGCCTTTTTAGGATCAGCGCTGAGATTTAAGGTGAGAAACTTTCAGAACAGACGCCGCAGAGAGACGAGAACAACGTCACGAAGAACAAGAAAAACAGGTTTTATTACTGGAGGGGATTGAGTCATGACTTTATCATTTAATTTTTTATTTTTAGTTGTTGTGTGCATGACAGACACGTAATCATCAGGACGCTCACATGTATTTAAAAAAAAACTTCAGGTGCTGCAGCAACAAGATGAAAAAAATGCTTTTGTCTGTTTTTTTCTTTAATTGTACACAAAGTTTAGACCACAGAGGAAGAATTATGTAGCAACGATGACACATCACACACCTGAGATCTGTGTCATTCATCAGTGGTGGAAAGTAACTAAGTACATTTACTCAAGTACTGTATCTAAGTACAGTGTTGAGGTACTTGTACTTTACATGTGATGCTACTTTATACTTCCACTCCACTACATGTCAGAGGGAAATATTGTACTTTCTACTCCACTACATTTATTTGACAGCTTTAGTTACTTTTCAGATGAAGATTTGACACAATGGATAATATAACAAGCTTTTAAAATACAACACATTGTTAAAGATGAATCCAGTGGTTTCCAACCTTTTTGTCTTTTGACGTCTTACAAAAAGCAGTGTGTAGTCGGGGTCACATTTCACATGTCTATGAGTTGTTGCACAGCTGAATACCATCCAAAGTCTAAATATAATAAAAGTCGTCAATCTTCTTCCACCACTGTAATTATCTGATGACAGCATAATGATGACAACCATCTTGTTGCTGTAAACATTCATTGTAAAAGTGAAACAGAAAGGATTTTCTACCAGATCAATAACACTTTTTTTCTCATCACAGTGTTGACAGATCATTTCTCCTGTCAGCTGTAATAGTCTTGTTCCTCCACCATGTGGAGCAGTAAAGTTGTGATAAAAAATCACCTTCCAGTCGTTTCATATTTGTTTATGAAATTCCGATAACTTCAGATTAAACTCTGGAAAATCAAAGCCACGTCTGTCAGATTCTCCAGTTTCCTCAAAATGTTTTCCTCTGGATGTGAAAGCAAACAGATCAGACAGCTGAGCTCCTTTGTTCTCCATCACTGACCGTCCCTCCTCCTCCTTCCTCCGGTTGCTAGGCAACAGAAACAGACCTGATGTAACAACAATGCAGCCTGAACTGGACGAGAAGATAAACAGACTGAAAACCTTCCTGAGTAGTTTTTTGTTTTTCAGGTATTTTTGTGTTCTGATGTTGTGGTGTGAGAATGTTTCAACATCATCTGTTACACCTTTTTAAAAACTTTATTTACAACAAATAGATATAAAAAAAAGTCTGGTTATACAAAAAATAGTGAAAGCGAAGAACAAACTTTCCATTAACTAAAGTTTAATGTAAAAAATCTTCTTTTTTGGTTCTTTTGGATCTTTAATCAAGATGTCAAAGTCTTTGAGTTCAACAACAGAAAAATGAAAGTCGTCCCTTTTTTATTCGTTGTGTGATGTGAAATATACAAGCAATGATCAGCAACAACTATTCATCATTTATTGCATCAAACTGCTCGTTTTAGACAGAATAATGTCTGTATGATGAGAAACAACCTTCACATAACACACTTTTACACATATTCACCGGGAAAACTGACAAAAAACATGAATAGTTAGATATTTACTTTATTTATGTATTTATTCATTTATTTTTAAAATTTTCCCCCTTCTATGTATTATTTTGGTTTTATTGAATGTAAAAAGCTTCTTCCACAGTCTCTTTGCTAATTGTTTCATTTTATTTTATTTTATTTTAATGTCATAATTGAATTCCCTGACAATAACACAGTACTCCAATCAAAAAATATGACGTGTATTAATCAAACATTCTTCAACATTATTGTAAGATTCAAGAGCAACAGCGCCATCACGTGACCAAGTAAGAAAAGAGCAAGAAAGACTCAAAACAAAGGCGGCGTTATGTAATAAATAAAAAACCTTTCAGGCAATAATTAAAGACAGAATGGCTCCTTCATCCTGTTTTTATTGAACATTTTATTAATTTTGTGAGCAAAATAATTAAGAAGATATATATATACATAAATATATACATATATCTTATTTTTTGGAGCCAGCGGCGTCGCCCCCTGCTGGTCATGATGCAGCTTTAAGGCACTTCTGCTTTGACCTCATTCTTCAGACCCGGAACTACCTTCTTTGTTCATTATTGAGAACTCAGAAATGAGCGTCTGGTTCATTTGATCACCTGTTTTCAGCCTCACAGTCATAACGATCAGGAAGATTCATCCTTAACTTATCAAAGAGTTTATAAAAGTAGTAAAGGGTTACTATGAGCTTTATTAACAAATGACTAATTATCCCCTTATACTTGTACAACCACGCACTGACACTGTTTTTAGTAAATAACCTTTATTTAACAGAAAACATCAAACATATGACAGCAGTAAGTTTACGTATATTTTGTCTGTTTCTTGACATCTTCCTCTGAATCCTTACATATAAAAGCAATGTTAAAGTTGCCCAGCAGCCATTTTGACTCCATCAAACTGCAACATAATTACTTCATATGATTCACTGCTTCAGAAAGCTTCATTTCTCTTCGTTTCTCGAGATAATTAATTTGTAATCTCGAGATAACGGCGTTACAAAATAATTGCATCAGCTTCCGTAGGATCCTGTAAGGTAGGTGTGATGGCTCCCTTTTTACCCCCCAGTGAGCCGATTGGTCAATGGTGACTGAAGTAAACTTGCTCCGGAGCAGGTTAACTGTTCAGTTTAGGTTACCATGGTGATTTATCCCGGTTGAAAGTGAGCCAGCTTCGTGGATACTGGGCCCCCCCCCCCCCCCCCCCCCCGGGTCAGAGGAGTAAAAGAAAAGAATAGTTAAATAAGTTTGCAGGAGTTAGAAGTTTTAACATTTTTTTGTTTGTACATTTAGATATAGAAGAAATGTATTGTTTGATATGGACAAAAACATAATAATTAATAATAATAATAAAGGTCCGATGAACGGCATGACGTAAAAAAAAAATGCCGTCGCAATCCGGAAGTGACGTCGCGGCCCTCCGTCAGCCTGTGTTGATGTTTTGTGGACTGGACGGCAGGAGGGAAGAGGGAGACGCGTTTTGTTTTTGTTCAACTAAAACGTCGAAAAGAAGCCGCGTCGTTGTTTCTGCCGCCCGTTTCGGTTCGTTAGGAGCCTTAGCTCGGTGATTGGAGGCGGACGGCCGGGCCGGAGGGCGAACACACCGACGCTTTTGATCCAGAAAGGGAGGACTCGTCCCCCGCTGACCCCCTCCCTGCCTCCCCGCCTCACACGACCATGACGATCCTGCCGAAGAAGAAGCCCAGCTCTGGGGTCGGCGTCTCGGACCACGCCGATGACAGTGACCGTCGGAGCGGCTCCGACCCGCACCAGCACCCGCACCAGCATCCGCACACGGGGCGAACCGGAGCCCGGCCGAGGGCTTCCCCTCCGCCGTGGTCCTACCAGCCCGCTCCGCCCTCCAGTAGGGACGACCGGCGGAGCATCGAGGCGAGCTCCCGGCCGCAGCAGGCCTCTCCGCCGCCCGTCGGCTCCGTCTCCCCGGTAGGGCCGGGCGACGGTAGGGACAGCAGCGGCGGTATGGTGGCCGGGGCCCGCGGGGAGCTCGTCGTGTCGGCCGGTGTGGTCGGCTGCGGCGGAGGCATCGGCAGCTGCTGCTCCGGGCCCGGGCTGAGCAAGAGGCGGCGGCAGGCAGGCACCTGCTCCGGCGGGGTGGTGGCGGCTCTGGCCGGCGGAGGCCAGCCCGGAGTGACCGGGCCGGGAGGAGTTGGGTCCAGCCAGGACACGGAAGAAGGAGCCGGGAACAACAGCGAGGACGAGTACGAGAACGCCGCCCGGCTGCAGTCCGTGGACCCGGCCACCGTGGAGCAGGTAGGAAGCTAACGTTAGCTGAGAGCTACGAGCTAACGAAGCTAAACAGCTACACTCTGAACACCTAAAACGGTTACCGATGTGTCAGATAATTACAAAACATATCACAAAGCTTTTAAAACGGTTAAACAGGGTTTCAGAAACAGAAGTTGGCGAATTATACTCAGTATGTGTTAACAAGGTAGAATAATGTTCTCCAGTGTCAAATATCTTTTTACACGATGCTCATGTAAAGTCTTGTTTTGGTGTCTGTTCAGAATCATCTTTGTGTTCATCTCAAACACGGTTCAGGTCAACAGTTCAGCCTCCTCTCGTTAAAGTGCAGGTAACCATGGCAACAGTACAGATGCTGCAGCCTCTGTTAGTAGTTAAATTAACCGGTGAAACGAAACTTAACCATCTGTTAAACTTGACTACACACCAGTGGAGGAAGCAGTATTCACATCCTCTACTTAAGCAAAAGTGTCAACACAACAGTGTAAAAATACTCCGTTACAGATAAAAGTCCTGCATGAAAAACCTTTTTTTTAGTGAAATATTACTACTTTAACCTCAAAATATTTACTTTTCTTGCATAAAATTATGACTTTTGTTAAAAGCTTCAATACTCCAATACAACATGTGTATTTGCAGCTTAATATATAAATACATAATAAGTGTATAATAATTTTAGAGTATTTTTATGGGGTTATATTGGCTGCAGTTGAAGAGGTATTCAGACCCTTTACTACAGTAAAAGTACATTATGAGCTTGATGTAGTTAAAGTATTGCAGTAAAAGTACATAAGTATTGAGTTTGATGTAGTTAAAGTATTGCAGTAAAAGTACATAAGTATTATGGGCTTGATGTAGTTAAAGTATTGCAGTAAAAGTAGTGGTTTGGTCCCTCTGACTGATATATTATTATATATGACATCATTAGATTATTAATAGTGAAGCATCAGTGTTAGAGCAGCATGTTACTGTTGTAGCTGCTGGAGGTGGAGCTAGTTTCTACTTTTTGGTTATCTGTAATCTGTCTATTAATTGTGATGGATCAGACTGGATGTATGAAGTCAGTTTAGATGATGTCTCGTTGACAGAACCGTTCAGGGAGAAGATGATGACTAATTGCTCTTTCATTTAAGAGAAACGACTCCACCGGTTCTGCCTTTAATTAGGACATTTTGAAGTATTAAAGTAAATAGTGAATAATTAATTAAAGCAGAGCAGAAACGATTTATTGATAAGCCAGTCAGCAGAAATGAAGTCGGAAATGGATCCGAGCAAATCTGGAAAATAAGTGTGTTTACATTCGCACAAGTATTTTGGTCGTGATCGGGAGTAGAGCCGCAGTGATTACACAATTAATCGATTACTTGCCAGCTATTAAATTAATTGTCAACTGTTTTGACAATCAATTAATCGCTTTGAGTCATTTTTTAAGAAAAGATTTTCAAAATTTTCTGACTCCAGCTTCTTAAATGTGAATATTTTCAGTTTTTTTTAGTCCTTTATGACAGTAAACTGAATATATTTGTGTTGTGGACCAAACAAAACATTTGAAGATGTCATGTGATCGACATTTTTCACCATTTTCTGACATTTTAAAAGACCAGACGACTAATTGTTCAATGCAGAAAATAATCAACAGATTTATCAATAATGACAATAATCGTTAGTTGCAGCTCTAATTGGGATTTTTGACTAACATGTTTATGTTTTTACACATGTAAACAATAGAGCTGCAATAATTTACGATTTGTTGATTGAACAAAAATGAATCAGCAGTTGGGCTGCAAGTAATTATAACAGTCTGTAATATAAACAGTCTATAATATAAACAGTCTATAATATAAACAGTCTATAATTTGTCTATAATCAACAGTCAAAAATCCATAAATATTCAGTTTACTATCATGTAAAACACAGAAAAGCTTCCTCACATTTATGTTTGTTTGACCGTTTTGCTTAATAAATGACCCGAACGTTGATTTGATTATCAAATTATTTGACAGTTAATTAGTGTTGATTGACTAATCTGTTAATCATCTAATCGCTGCAGCTCTAATCAGCAGCTATTTTGATAATCAATGAATCATTTACGTCATTTTATCAAGAAAAGCATCAAACATTCTCTGGTTCCAACAGTTTATCACAGTAAACTGAAGATATTTATGTTCTGAGCTGTTTGTATGAAGACGTCATATTGGTGACGAACCTTTTTCACGGGTTTGACACATTTTATAGACTAAATAAATCGATTAATCATAATCATAGACAACAGATGAATCAATAATGAAAATATTTGGTAGTTGTCCAAGTAAACAACACATCCTGCTTTCAGAAACCTGGATTATTCACTTTCTAACACCTGTGCAGGTGTTTCCTCAACTCAGGTTACAGAATAATCAGTCAGTAAAACATGAAAGATGATTAAAACTTCAACGATTAGTCGATTAATCGGTTAGTCAATCAACAGGAAGTCAACAATCGATAATCAGTTAATCACTTAAACAAATTTTAGAAGCAAAATGTGAATATTTTCTGGGTTTCATACACTTAATAAAGTGATGATTTTGTGGTTTTGGACTGTTGGTCTGATGCAATAAGCTTTGGACATTTAACAGACGTCACAAACACTCCAGTAACTGAGAAAACAAGTAGATTAATTACTAATGAAAATAATCATTAGTTGCAGCTCCAGATATGATGTTAATGTTGTGATGACGTCGCTCTGATGAGAAACTGTAGATGCCAGTTTTGAGTTTTTAATCATCAAGATTAAATCTTAATTTTGTGTAACTGTTGTTTTCAAAGCAGGTGATATTGATGGAAACTGTTCTTTATTTATAAGGAAAGTTCGATACCTAAATTACTAACATACCCTCGCTGAGCACTTTATTAGGAACACCTGTGTAATCTGATGCAATAATCCAACACAACAAATCTGCCATAAATTCTACTTTTATGAAGCTTTTACATTTTTAAGTTGTTGTTGTCAGAAAGGTGATAATTCTCCTTTATGTTTATTATCGAGGTGGAAGTGGAGGCTGGTTTGCATTATATTGAAAAGTGTTCCTAATATTTTGCTCCCCTCATGTATGTTAATCAAAATAATTCGACTTGCTGCAGTTGATGAGAGAACAACCTGCAGGTCTTGTTTTCATATCACGTCACACACACGTATGATGTCGGGAACATGTAACACCACAGTGATCGATCATCAGACGCGTCCGTTAAGCCGTCAGAGAGTCGCGTTTAGTCTGAGTTTTGTTGTTTTTGTTTTGTTGCAGATTCACTCGTGTTCGTGTTGAGACGTTTTTCAGCTTTTCTTTGGCAACCTGCGACTGTTTTTAATGCAGCGATTGTTGTGATATTTATTGCTTTTTTTAATTCGGTTTTGATGTGTTTGAAAGGTAACATAAAACGTAGTTCATGTTACTGGTGCAGAATTTATTAATGAGGTAAAACTTTATTGAAAATACACGTTAAATGAACAGTATGATTAATCTTTCATCAAGGCGTTCACGTTGGGAACCACTGAACTACATGAACACCTGCAGACTGACTGCTGTTATTATTATTATTATTATTATTATTATTATTATTATTATTACATAGTGTAGCTGTTCTCATTTTCATTCTGTGTCTGACTGTCTGATATTTGCGGCGTCTTCCAGCTGCTGCCAGATGTGACCAATAACTGGTCTGCTGTTGTTCAGACATCTGTCTGTTAAAGAGCTTTTTGTGATTCAGACAGAGGAGACTTTTACTTAAGTGTTCCTCACAGCTTCATTCAGACATGACAGGATGTTTACAGACAGCGAGAGGAAGCAGCATCACTGCTGGAAAACAGCTGTGAGTTAAAAGTTTTATAATGTGAGACAGTTTTCTTGTTTTTCTCTCTCTCAGGCTGCATCGCCGACGGATGTTTGAAGTCTTTTATGAATGAGCGTCGTTCTACGGCGCCGCTCACAGAGGATCTGCTCATACGTTTTCACATCGGTTTCGTCATTTAAAGGAGACGTTCTGCCTTTTGTGGTTTCCTGTTATTTATTTATATCCTGTTCTGATGTCAAAGTTACAAAACTCGAGGTGATTGTATATAGAAATGCTGCCTGCAAGTCAAAAGTCAGGGCTTCAACCTGCTCTGAACGCTTTGTTTGCAACGTTTTTTTCTACCTTGCAGACGAGCTGATTTCAGTTCGTTGCACATGAACACATAAACAGCCGTCTGTCTGTAGCCTCGGTTGCTAAGGTGGTTGCTAAGGTGCAGTGTTTTCCCTAGGCTGAGTGGTTTGGCATGGTGGGGGGTGGATTTCTCCGTTCTCTATTTCTCTGTTTAGCGTCGTCAGGTTAGGCTAACTCGTCGTTGCTAACTTCGGAGCTAACACCCTTCAGTTTTCCAGCAGTTGTGGAAACAACAGACGTGACTTTTCTTGGTCTTGACATGCTGCAGCATTTATTAACTGACACACTGTAGTCTGTACATTTACTGCCAGACTGACAACTTACTAACAACAACTAATGTTAAAAGTAAAGTTAGGATTTGCTGTCTGCTTCCCGACTCATTTTTAAAAAAGACGAGAGAAAGAGAGAGAGAGCAGCAGTGGTCGAGCGAGCTAGAGAGTGAATGAAGAGAGGGAGCCCTGTTTCACAGCGGTTACGTTCCAGAGGACAAATAAACACGCTCACCCCCCCCCCCCCCCCCCCCGCACACCTCCGCTCCATCCTGTGGCTGAACGCTGCACCGCCTGATTTGCTCCGCTTGCATTCATCGTCACTTTTCTGGTACACTGGTACTCCCCCATTCCTTAAAAGGAGTTAAGCTACCTAAACGACACAGATGTTGACTCACGTTTTGAAACAGCACTGCTCAGAGGCTCCCAAACGCTATTGATTTCGGAATGAATGGATATTTGGCGTTATTTTTGGCATTTAAAAAAATATTTTTTGGCCTGGCGGGGGTTGTCGTTGTACTGTTATAGGGGAAACACTGAGGTGGTTGCTAAGGTGGTTGCTAAGGTGTTTCCATGTGTTGTCCACTCATATTTTGGATCGGATTTCAGCTCAAACATGTACGGATAGATTTGAGAAGTTTACATTTCACGTAAAGATCGAGAAAAACGAGTGAAATCTCGCTACTGTAGTTTGTTTGATGGTTTGTTTACGTTGTCGGCCGAGACGCAGCTTCCTGAAGCCGACCAATCAGAACAGAGTGGGCTCATTGGGAGGGGGGGGGGGCCTTAAAGGACCAGTATAAGATGAAAAAGGAGTTTTTAACTGGAAATCATGTAAAGATATTCCAGTAGAGCCCCAGAATATAAATATAGAGCTGGAAATGTGCAGAATATGTTCTATTTAATGTTATTAGAGAGCAAACTCTGCTGCCTGTTGTTCAGGGTAGTTTTATAGACTATTTGCCAAAATCAATCCTTTAAAACATATCTGGATCAGATATCTCGGGACATCTGCAGTTTATTATACAGTGTGTCAGTTGGTTTGTATAATATTTTCCACCAAAGCACAACATCAGCTGATAAGAGCCTTAACTAAAGGCTGGTCCTGCATTATCAGACATGCTGTACAAGCTGTGGATATCCCCAAATATATTTGTGTTCAACCACGGTGAGTTTGGCCCTCGAGTCAGTTAATCCAGCCGCGAGCATGAATCTCCCTAAAGACAGACAGTACTCTGCGTGTCTCTCTGTCTCGTCTTCATCACGGTTCAAATGACAACTGGAAACATTTCAGCGTGTTCAGCAGAGACACGTCTCCACTTCTGTTTCAGCTGTTTAATCCACATCTTTTGTGTCTGTGAAAGAACTTTTAACCGTGTAGCAGAGAAAAGAGACGTTTGAGTCATGCATCCAGCCGAGACTGAAGGTTAAAGATCTGGGTTGATTTTCATCACTTTTATTAGTAATAATAACACCGAACTCACCAAGTTAATATCTGAGACACAGACTCACCTCATGTTTCAGTGTTGACTCATCGTACTTATCGCACTCAGTTTTTTTTTTTCTGTTCAATGAGGGATTATAGCAACATTTTTCAGTTTAGATCATCTGGACAAACTGTCTCTCCTGTGGGATTCTGGGTAGTAAAGTCCTCCCAGCTCAGCTTTAATGTGACTGTTTACCTGTAGCTGTCCAGCTGACCCTCTGTGTTTATGTGTGTGTGTGTGTGTGTGTGTGTGTGTGTGTGTGTGTGCGTGTGTGTGTGTGTGTGTGTGTGTGTGTGTGTGTGCGCATGCATGTGTGCCTGTGTGTTCAGCAGGAGCACTGGTTTGAAAAAGCTCTGAGAGAGAAGAAAGGCTTTGTCATTAAGAAGATGAAGGAGGACGGAGCGTGTCTGTTCAGAGCTGTCGGTGAGTGACACACACACACACACACACACACACACACGTTTGCTTAGGTCATTTTTGGGGACATTACATAGACTAACATTCATTTCCTGGAGACTTACCCTAACCCTAATAATAACCACTGATCCGAACATCAGTGTTTTACTAACTGGGGACACAGCTTTTTGTCCCCAGTTGGACCAGCCGTCCCCAGTTAACAGGTCTTTTAGTCTGAAACGTGTCCCCAGATGGAGCCTATGACAGAAACATACAGGCCTGGTGTTTTCAGGTGTGTCTGCAGTTCCTCTGGTCACCAGCAGGTGTCAGTGTCGGACTGTATTTTATTACTGAGGCGTTTCTAATGTTTTGTCTCCTTTTAATTGATTAAATGTGGTGGACAAAAATGTAAAAAAAAAAACAAACAACCTTAATGACGGTGGATTTTATTGCACAGCTGTTGTATTTCTTTATTGTTTTCTTCTCTTTTTGGATGCCACAAAGTCTCTGATAGCAGCTTCTCAAATGTGAACATTTCCTGATTTCAACAGTTTTCCATGATAGTAAACTCAACATCTTTGTGTTTCTGACTGCTGCTCAGAGATTTTTCACAGTTTTCTGACATTTTATACACTGGATTATTAAAGCTTCTATAGTCTATATTATAATAACTCCACAGTCTGATGTGTCAGTGTTTAATGTTGGTTGTGGCTCGTAGTGATGAACCTACAGAGAATTATCAGCGACTCTGCAGCTCCTCTCGGCTTTACGGAGCTTTATAGTGAGTTTCAGCTCATTGTTTATCTGTCCGGCTGCAACTTTACTGTTCTGGTTCACTCTCAGCGTCTCATAGCGCCGTTTTCAGAGAAAACGTACACTACCTGCTCAGCACCAAACAGACGCAGTTAGCATCTCTATCTCTCTATATTTATCTCATTACGTATATTTTCACAGTGATTTGAAATAATTGTGTGATAACTGCGGTCACACTTTCTTCTTCACGCTCTTTATTTTTATTCTGACCTCATTTCTTCTGCGCTTAACTAGTCCCAAACACATCACGCTCATTTTCTAATTACTTTTTATTTATTTCTTCAATACAGGCTCCTATGTGTTATATTATTCATGTCTCTGCCCAATTACTGCAGTTAAAATACAATCCGGTGCAGCAGCAGAGCAGCCGCCCCGCACTAAACTCATATAACAACTACATGAGTCTCATGTTTTACCTTTAAGACATCAGATTTGGTTGGCTGCTGACAGCTGACGAGTGGATC
This sequence comes from Thunnus maccoyii, assembly GCF_910596095.1. Classification (NCBI taxonomy): domain Eukaryota; kingdom Metazoa; phylum Chordata; class Actinopteri; order Scombriformes; family Scombridae; genus Thunnus; species Thunnus maccoyii. The sequence continues at coordinate 32,519,481 of NC_056536.1, forward strand.
ACGCTGGACGGTAGAGAGTTTAGCTGCACATTTAACACCAGAGCTGAGAGTTCAGAGCAGGAGACACCGTCACACTGCGTCACGCTGTCCTCTGTTTCCATCACAGTTATGTATTTAGGTGGTTTAGGCCTGTCAGGCTGCATTACTCTGTGTATCATGACGTGGAGAAAAAAAAACCTACAGCGAATCATCATCATCATCAACTCTGTGATTTTTATGGGGCAGCACTTACAGGTGGATTTAATAAGCTTCCTTTTGGAGTAAAGAAGGATAAAAACACATAAAATCCTGCTACTATAGTTTGTTTACGTAGCCTCCGGAGCCGGAGGAAGCTTCCTGAAAGCTGACCAATCAGAACAGAGTGGAGCTCATCAGGAGGCGGGGCCTTAAAGAGACAGGAGCTAAAACGGCCTGTTTCAGACAGAGGCTGAACTGAGGGGCTGCATAAAGGACCAGTAGAAGATAAATAAGGAGT